>NW_005842799.1:288719-289358 GCF_000455745.1 Alligator sinensis
AGTAAGTCGTCAATGAAGGAGAAATCTCTATGAGGAAGACGAGGAATCTTTCCCTGCCCAAGAATAGGTTAACCAGTGGGATATATCCAAAACAGTACATCCAACCACTAAACAACCATACCTGAAGCAGATATCCCACACTAAAGCAAGGGAAAATGAAGGCAAATCCTTGGGATTAGTATCTGTTGTCGCAACCCAGTGATTTTTTGTGTCGCCATCTGAGACATGGCGACGAGGATGGGATCTAAGGGCACGGTGATGGAGATGAATCTGATCGGGTGCTGCCCCGGCGCACCGGGACACGCCGCATAGAGAATGCAAACGATCTATGGGCGCATATCGCTTACCACCAGGCGGTAGAAGGGGATCAAAGAAATATTGATGGCTACTTCTCTGTAAAAAGAGAAGAAGCCGTAATAAAAGAATGGAGAACAAAGTTCGGATGCATAATGGGGAGCGACCGGGTCTATTATCGGCCCCCGGAGGAAACATCAACCATATCCCTAGCTGGGGTGAAGGCGCGGAAGGCGGAAAAGCTGACCCCCGCTCAGGAGTTCGCTCAGTGCACCCGATACTTAAAGGAGGGGGGGGAACCCACCCCCACGGACTGGTTCAACTGTCCGGACTTGGTGCCTGAGT
>NW_005842799.1:294390-316787 GCF_000455745.1 Alligator sinensis
GAATTGCGGACGGATTAACTGGCTTGGGCCCCGCCAGCTGGAACAACTCGCGTGGTTGTTCCGATGACCGGACCACCTGCGTCGTGATTGCAAGCGGCGTGAGTAAAGTTTTTACAACCAATAAGTTGTGTCTGCCTCTCCATTCACCAGCCCGCTCTAACGTACGACCAATTTCTAACGTAACTCGAGTCGGCTGTGGCCGTCCGAGACATCTGTAACTATAGAAACTATGCAATATGATTAAAAGGCAAGAGTTAATTTAAAAGAAAACTAAAATTGTGGGATTTAATTTTTTTGTCCCTGGAGGCAAGAGATCTATGTATCAGGCGCTTATAGTACAACAATCATCATTTCATCAAGATCAGATAACGGCAGACCCAAAACCATTTGAGTAGCTCTCCAAAGAATCCACACCTAAAATGTAGTATCAGCAAAATGACAGAATGGTTTAAGCAAGTTATTTAATAAGTGAATAAAATAAGATTCGATGTTCCATTCCTGTATTGCTATAGAGTTGAACAGAATATTGAGGCAGAAGTTCTTGGGTAAAAGGTAGAGTAAACTGAATGGCAAGAAGCAAACAAAGTGTGGGCCAAACATCAGACAGACACCACAAAATTTATGCTCATTTTGTATGGATCTGTATGAGACTTAATGACTTAACTCACCATCTTCTCAGGGCTCAGTCCTGTCTGGATCTGAAAATATAGAAGTTAGGAACTAAATAGTCGATTCCTGTTGAAAAATAACTTTCTACTTGTCAAATAAATTACATGCACTCACAAGCTTACTTGGAACCAATACAGTACAGTTCTGGAAAAATTCTGTATTTATCAAATTCCAGTTAAGAATGCAATTAAAGAATAAAGTATGATCAGTGGAATTTTATTTTTATTATGTAACATGCATTAACAACCAGACACATTTCAGTTATTAAAACAATAGATAGTGATGAAGAATTTGGTGCACAGTACTGTTTTGTAAACATAAACATTTTCTATTTTACAAAATATGAATTAGTAATTTTCCTTAAAATCTTCAAACTCCAAAATTTCAGTTTAAATTAACAAATAACTGAAATACATCAATTCCTGATTAAGTAGTGTGTGTGACCGCATAATTATTTGACACTAAGAGGCAGATTTTGTGAACCTGCTCAGATTGATATGTAAACATTTATATGGCATTGTGTTCTTTAAAGCTCTGATTATCCAACATATTTTCAAAAGTGCCTTATTTTTGGATGCCTAGCATGTAACACCTGGGACAGCCAACATTTTTTCCTCCTAACATGCCCAGTAATACAGTTACTATTGGCTTTACTGAGACTGAAGGTATTTTACATTTCTGAAAGACAATCAGTAATCAAGTTGAGCACCTAAAATATATACATACACCCAAAATCAGAGGCTACTTTTGAGAAAGTATAGCTCTCAAACCATGGAGAAAAATGGTTGGAAAATAAGCAGAAAAAGTAAGAGGTCTCTATACATAATGGCACAGTGGGACCCAGTAGCATAAATAAGTGGGGGTGACAAGGTCAGCAACCCTGGGTGCCCACTTAGAAGGGAGAAAGGGTGTCCAAACAGCAACTGCTGTAGCTACCTACAGCCCTATAGCCAACACTGCCTTGCATGCAGAGCTGCCCTGTTACATGTCTGGTAGAACAAGTTCTTAAGTTCTTTCACAAGAGCTCCCGCTGTTTCCAAAATCATTGTGTAAACTTTTTGTATATTTGTACAAAAACTGTTACTATTTGTTTTATTTTCTCTAAACTAACAGCTAGACACTAGACAGTTTGCTTCATTTTCTTTATAAATTGCATTTTCCAAATGACTGCAGTTACGTTTCATGTTTCACATGTTGTCTATACAATATTGTATTATAATACATTTATCTAAGCCTTTCCACTACTTTCTATTAGACAGAGTATCTGTTCATGAGGATATGAAAATATCATCCTTTTGTTGTCTACAGCTTGTATGTTTAATTACTACACACCTGTAACATCTTACAGATAAGTGCATAATAACATTACGCCTCCACCTATGTTTTATGATCTCCTGCTTTGTGGCACTTCTGAAAATAGGAAAGCACTCAGCTTGAAAGGAGAACAGAGCTGTAACACAAGCTATTGTGAAAGGCAATGGATAGCTTATAAAGGAGTTTATATTTGTTAGATACAGTTTGGTACTCATACAATCTATTTTCCTTTTAATGAAGGCATTGGAGATGGAGGAAATGAACTGGGAATGGGGAAAGTAAAAGAAGCCGTAAAAAAGCACATAAAAAATGGAGACGTTATAGCTTGTGATGTTGAAGCTGATTTCACTATTGTAGCTGGTAAGTAAAAAGAAAAATGTTTAATGAAAAAGAAGTGAAAATAAAGCAAGTATGTTGCAGTTAATTCTTAACTGGCTTTTTCTAAGTGACAAAAACCCACTTTGTTTCTGATTTTTGTATCAAAATCTGGTCATGTAGCCTAAGTTTGCTAAAAATATGGCAAAACTGGGTTGAGTGAAAGCTACAGAGGATTCATGTCTCAAAAAAAAGTGGAATTCTTTTTTAACTATTTGCCTTTTGAGTGTTTGCCCTTGTTCCAAACCCCAATGCAAAACTAAAGTAGGGGTTATATAAACCTGTATCAATTTAATCTGAAATAAAAGTTTAAACCATCAGTTAATATTTGTGTTCACCTTTAAAATAGATACATAAATGTAGCGTACAACACATACCAATACAAAAGGAATCCTAAAGAATAAATGTGAATTTGAGTGGCAAAATTATTGTATCAGCCAAATGAGAGAAAATATGTTGCTCAAGATTCTCAAGCTCTATTCTTGACTCAGTCCCAGAGTATTAAAATGACCCCTGTTACCCCCAGTACTCTTTTTATGTACACTAAAGAACTGATGTTACAGGACTGTCAAGAAGTGTATGCTATAAATGGTGCAATGTAAGTAATCTAAATTTAATTTGGAGAATTTTGTTGGGGCTTTAGAATTCCATGTGAAATGTTTTTCCTTAGACTGTTCCTGTAAGAATAAAAATAAACTGATGTACTATATTTTAAAAATAGAAAATCTCTGTGGTATATTTAATCATACAATACACAGCTATTCTTATAGTCTATTTCAGTTCAAAGCAGGCATCAGGGAAAACTATGCCAATAAAACGCATCAAACCGTGTGTTCTACTATTGGTTCATAATTTATTTTTTGTGTTTCACTCTACATCACTAGTAATCATAAAGGCTAGACTTTACTCATCTGTAGAACTTGCAGCTGAGTTTTTCAACATAGTACATTTCAAAGCATAAAACTATGTCATGTAACAGATAACTTCTCAGAGGGTGCATCTACGCAAGACACTTAACATTGCATTAGTATAGTTTACTGCAAAGTACTCATGTGTGTAAGCACATGCACATGCTTACTTCTCATCCAACTTCCCTAATACTGAGTAAATTTGCTACCTGCAAATGCAAGTAGCAAATTTACTTGGCATTAGTAATGGCACCATAATGCTCGTGTAGATGCCTGACCAGGAGCAAAATCTGCTCTCAGTCAGCCGTTCACTAGGGGGCAGGAGATAGCTGCCAGGGCAGGCACTGCCAAAGGAGCCCAGGTGGGGATTATGTCCCTCTGCCTCAGCAGCAGGGAGCTCCAAGCCTCCTGCTCCAAGATTGCAATTGGGAAGTGGGGTCTGGGAGATCCTTATCTTCTAGCCCCTGCTTTGCCACCATGACTGGGGAGTGGGGTGCTGGGAGACGCTTATCTCCCAGCAGTGGCCCCATGATCGCAGAGCCGACACTGGGAGCTCCCTGCTGGCAGGGGCTGGGGAGCTTGTTTCCCCCCCAGCTCCATGCTCACAGAGCTGGGCAGGGAACACACTTCCCAGGCCCCACCCTGTGTGCCTGGGTGGAGACAATGTCCCCCTGCCCCAGCAGCAGGGAACTTCCAGCCCCCACTCCCTGATTGCAATCACAGGGTGGGGACTGAAAGCTTGTTCCTGGCCCCTGTTCCACGATCGCAGAGCTGGGGCTGGGAACAAGCTCCCTAGCCCCCACACCATAGTTGCAATTGTAATCATGGAGCAGGGGCTGGGAGTTTCCTGCATGGGGACAGTTCCCTGCCCAGCCTGGAGCTGGCTGGGACCTGCCCCGGACCAGGACAGGTCCCAGCCAGACCCAGGCTTCACAGGGAAGCAGTGCAGCCTGTTTTGGGAAGTTCCCAGTCTTGTTGGGCAGCACAGCCTGTTCTGTTTTGGGCAATCCCCAGCCAGCTCCAGGCTGCACATGCAGACTTTCCCATGCAGATGGGGGTTGGCCAGGAACTGTTTTGGTCAGGGGTAGGTCCCAGCCCCGTGCTCCAATCAGGTGACTGAGGCATGGGACTTGGAAAGAGCTGCAAGGGTGGAGCAGGTCCCAGCCCCCTGCCCCAATCCACCGGTGGGGCAGCTAGCAGTGAGCTAGCTGCTAGCTGCCCCACTGGTGGAACAGGCCAGGGGGTCAGGGAACTGCCCCTCACCTGCAGCTCTTTCTAAGCCCCGTGCCTCTGATTGGGAAGCCAGGGCCGGGAGCTCCCTGCTGCCAGAGTAGTGGGACATTGTCCCCACCCCAGCAGCAGGCAACTCTCTGGGGCCAGGAGACAGCTGTCTCCTGGCCCAGTACTCCCTGTCAGCCCCTGGGCTAGCACCCAGAGCAGGGGCAGGCAATTATTTTGGGTGGAGGTCTGCTTACTGAGTTTTGGCAAGCCATTGAGGGCCACATGACAGATAGCTACAGGCAGATAAATATTAATTTTCTAAATTTTTGAGTGGCCCTGCAGGCCAGATAGAATGGCTTTGTGAGCTGCATCTGGCCCGCGGGCCGCATTTTGCCCACCCCTGACCCAGAGGGAGCCTGCAGTTCCCCCTGGTGATGGCAGGGGTATATTGCATGGCTGCAGGGAACTGGGACCAAATCTATTCCCTAATCGCTGCATGTGTAGACACCTACCCAAAAACCCTTACTGGGCGCGTCTACACATGATGCTATAGTGACAGCGTTGGCAGGCATAATTTAGCTGTTGTCACCATAGCAATGTGCTCCCTCATTATAGCACACTGCCACGGCCACATAGCAGCTAAAAATATCTGTGTGCAGCTGGCACAGTGCAGTAACAATGGCACTGTAGGGCCACATATAGATGTACCCACTGTGCAGTAGCATAAATCTAGGCTGAAGTAAATGCATGTGTAGGCACACCCAGGATGTAGCAAACGAGTGTACATAGTGTCATATGTGAGGTATTAAAAACCTCTAATAGTTCCAAAGAAATGTTTTTAGGCCTTTCCTACACCTCCCCCTACCTTTCTCACCACCATTTGGCTGTAAACATGTCACATTTATTCTGGGACAAAGTACAATCATATAGACACCCATGTCTGTTTTCCTGGGATAAATGCTAAAAACATTTCCCAGATAGTGGGTAGCAACAGTTTATCCTAAGATACTGCAATTATACTTTTGTATAGTTATCTGTGATTGCATTCTTGAAGCAAAGGCAGAAAAGCACTCACTAATCCTGATTAGAAGGATGATGTGCAGGCAAGATATTTTTGTTTGAGGACAAACACAGGCACAATTTATCCAGGGACAAGTGTAGTCTCTGTTCCTAGCCTTTGAGACTCAACTGATATTGCTTTGGGACTTGCAGATTATGTTCATTCGCTTTTTTTTCTTTAAGATTTTACATTTAATTTTTATGGTTTAATTTCATAACAACTTTCTCTTGCAGGGGTCTCTAACTGGGGAGGTTATGCTGTTGCTTGCTCTCTCTATATCCTCAACACCTGTGAGATACATGATCGCTATCTGAGGAAAGCTATTGGATTCCCCAGATTGTCCAAAAAGGTGGTTTGGGCATCAGCTCTTCCATCTGTTACTAAGGTATTTTGGTAGATTAACAACATCAGCAAATTGCTATAGTAAAGTGAACCAATCAGCTGTTGATCACTGGTTCTAATCCAGCCCAGACCAGTGGGTCAAAAACCATTGGTATCATCCTTGAACTTTTAGATACAATCCTGGTGGATAAGTGTCACACTACAGCTGGCATATTCTACAAAAAAGTCTAAGGATTAGGTGAGCATAGAAAATTGTTAATTTCTTAAAGATAGATGTGCCTTCCAGAATGCGGCAGTGTAAGAATTTTTATATGTTGCAGATGTCTGTCTTTATATAAACAAGATTTCAGTCTGAGTGGTTGCTAATTAGACTTCTTTTACTAAACTACAATAATTTAAAAACATGTAGACTTGATCTCTATGACACACCAGCTGTTGGGCTGCTCTGAGCATTTGGATTAAATTAGTATAAACAATTTGAAGGGTGCATATAAACAACTGTAGGGTTTTGCTGTTTTTTCAACTTGCACTATCAGTACCTTCCATCTTCAGATGTAATCTAACTTCCCTCTTGAATATGTTTATGTTGCTAGAAACCAAGATTATTACACTGGTGCCTGGTAGTGTAATTTTAATTAGAAATCTGCAATATTTTCCATTTAAAGAAGCCAGCCATAAAACATGCTGTTGAATGAAATTTAGCACATGGAATTCAAGATCATACAAGATGTAATACCTGCTCTTTTAGATTATTCAAAATTAAAGGACGGAAAGAGTATTAAAGTTCATTAGTTTTACCAATATAGTTCAGAACTAGGTATTATTCTGTAATTATGGATATTTGCAAAATGAGAAAAATATAAAATGGTAGAGAAGGATCTGAACTCATTGCGGCATGTGACAAATTATAGTTTTAATTTTTTCTTTGACATAAAAGGTGAATTTAGCAAGGAAGCAGGATCTTCCCTGGTGTGCTAGCACAATGGTTTGGAGCACTTAAATGTTCAGGAGAAGAATGGCCACAGTTGTGGCTTGGAAAAAGTCAATACAATTTGCATGATCTGCAAGTACATCCATTTATTTATCTGCCTGTCATATATATCAAGCTTATCACTGTAGTACTTCTATGGAGATCATAATAGGTTTTACTCAACATTCCTCAAAAATAACATAGGGTGATGACAATCATGGCTTTATTAGCAAACACACACACACACACACACAAATATTCTGTTCCACACCAAAGAAACACAACAAAGCCCAGATACTCAGAGTTTATTTCTTTATGTCATGAATTTGAATCACTGACTATTGCAAGAGTTTCTCAGCCCAGAACATGCACTTTTTGCTTCTTGTTGTTACAAGTCATGAGGAGATTAGGAGGAGACTATTGAAACTGCCCCCTTAGTTGTTTATTCGTATGTAGTGGTCTTAGGACTTGACACAACTTGCGGTATCTATCATCTCCACATTGAAAGAGACGTGTTGTTTTTCATTTTTCACTGATTTTTTTCAGATACAGTAACTTTTCATTTTCCTTTAATGCTATATGACTTAAAACCTAGTTTAATTTAATCAGAATCCCTGGTAATGAAATATTGTAATTAAACTCAGTCTCTCATGCAAAATTCTGTCTTGCATTTATATTACCAAGTTCTACAGCTAATGGTCTGATAATGGGAAGTACCCTTGAAACTTCAATAATAAAATCTATTCAGATAAAATTCATGGAAAGAGCAAGGTAGGTACAGATAAAAGCAAATTACAAATTATGACAAGGGGCTATGGTGGCTTCAACTGTAAGCCATGAAACGGTAAACACTGCAGCAAATTTCCTGAAGTTCAACACATTTTTCCATTAGTGTAAAATAAAAAATAGAATTGAGTAAGAAATTCCAGATAAGTTATGCTTTCAATGGACAGTTTCTGTGCAACTGTAGCAGATTCTTATACTCTGGCCAGTTGCCCAGAAAAGATAAAAAAGCACCGTTCTAACTCCCTTCCCCCCAGCCAACACTGTTGATGCTGTTCTGTGCTTAGAAGATCTGAACAGCAAACCTAAATGCAAATAAGATATTTGAATGAGCCTCTGTATACCAAATAGCTTCCTTTGTCTGCATTCAAAACTCGCCCCAATATGACACTTCTTCTATGAAATCAATGAATAATAATCCACTACAGTGAAAGAGACTGCCATGGAAACATGGATGTCATTTCCCACTGAAAATGCTGCAACCTCATTCTGCCTGCACTGCAAAGCAGACCAAAGGTGTGGATGTCCTTCTGTTTTTACAATGGAAGAAAGAACAGATTCTGAGTCAATCAATTTCCTCCAACAAGAAGCATTGGGAAGCTTTTATCCCATGTTGTATTCTTAATTAGAAAGAAATAATACACTATAAGTGACTGAAGTACTGTGATGGATGGGATATACTGTTCAAGAAGAACAGGCAGGGGAGAAGAGGAGAAGGAGTTTCACTTTATGATTGTATGATTGTTCAGAGGGACAATATGAAGCTGGAAACAGGCCTGTTGAAAGTCCCTGGGTTAGGGTCAGAGGGGAGGGCAACAAGGGTAAAGTTGTGGTGAGTGCCAGCTATAGACCACCAGACCAGGAGGATGAGGCTTTCTTCAGACAGATAGCAGAAGTTTCCAGGCTCTGGTTCTCATGGGGGACATCAGAGCCATAGCCACTGCCCTTCTCCCAACTGCCTCTGGCCCTGCCACCTGCTTCCCACCAGCTCCTTGCCCCCTTCCCCCGCCGCCAAGCTTTGTCCCCCCACCACCTCTGCTCCCTGCCAGCCCGACACCTCCCCACCTCTACCCTGCAAAGCCCTGCCCCTCACACCTGCCCCTGCTGTCTACCCCTCCCTCCCACCTTCCCCCCCAACACCTCTGACCGGGAACATGGAGCAACATGCTGGTTCTGGCTCCTGCTCAGCCTGGTAACTGTGGTTGCAGTGATGGCAGCTCGGGCCCCAACTCCAGGCCTGGAGCTGGAGCTGCCATCATCCCAGCTGCTGCTGCGTAGCCAGGGTAGAGCCAGCAGGTGCTTTGTGCCCTGGGCTGGAGTGAGGCTGGAGCTGAGACTCAGGGTAAGTAGTGTTAGGGAAGCAAGTGGCAAGGGGGAGCAGGCCCTGCCAGGAAAGGGGAAGGCACAGAGGGGGCAGGTGGCAGTGGGGGGCAGACACCAGGGGACACAGGCCCAGGGGAGAGGAGTGGGTGCCAAGAGATTCAGGCAGGCATGGCACCCCCATGGCAGGTGGGGAGGGGGGTCAGGCTGCTTGACGACTCTGCTGCTTGCCACCCCTCTACCTGCTCCCACCACTGCTTTCTATCACAGCAGTGGGGGGAGGGCAAATGTAAAACAACCCTCCAATAATTAGATTTTATCCAGGGCATTTTTTATTAATTTACAAACTGTCCATGTGTAGAATCTAATTACTGTGGGGGGGGGAGAGGGGTGTCTTAAATTCAAAGGCATCTTGGACTCAGGTAACTATGGTATGTACTAGTTTGATTGTTCAGTTTGACACAACATACCTTTGCATTTACTAGTTCTTTAACATAAAAGCAGCTGCTTATTTAAGGCTGCTTTTGCTATGAACTATATCAAATGACTAGGAAAAGTAAGAAAGGCAACTAATTGGCTTGTGGGGGGTGTATTTCAGTGCTTCCAGAAATATTGCTATTTTAAACATTCATACAAAATTACGCTAAACATAAATATAATACTACAGTATACTACCTTAATCGCACTGTGTGTTGTAGTAAAATTACTGTTAGAGGTAGGATTTTGAAATATTCCTGCACAAATACTGTAACATTTGATAAAACAGATGATTGACAGTTTAGCTTTGTAAAGAATTGTATAAGACTTTTGGGTAAAGACTATAACGGAATTTGCTATGTATAATTTTACATGAAGTGCAAACATAGGGCTATTTCACATATGAAAGCAAAGTGTAGTCCTATCTGTCAAGGTTAGGAAGTTTCTTTAGTAATTTCTACCCAAGCACAAGATCTCACACAAATGGAAAGAAAAATATTAGGATAATAACAGAAAAACTTTCCTAGCAAGAGAGATTGATTGTGTGACATTACTTAAAAGGCCAGTGAACTGCATAAAGGGGAAGAAAATAGAGAGTGCCTAGGGTTTTCCTACTCTACTTTTTTTTTATTAACATGGGTATTGAAATGAGGTCTTTGTCTACAGTCAGTGCTAATACAAGAAGGTTCTAACACCTAAATTTAAATGTCAAAAGACAGAGCAGCTGAAACGACATTTTACTGTATTTGCAAAATTCTCATACACTTGGTAAAGGAATAGATCATTTTCCTTTGAAAAGAAAAATAGAAAAGGCTGTTGCCTGTGGAGTTATTTATGAAGTGTGATCCATAGAAGATAATGCTTCACTGCTCTTTATGTAGTGTCTATATGGCCCCCCCCTCCCCTACACACACTTTTAAAATATGACTGTAGGCATTTTAATTTTGCAGGTTGAGTTAGGGTTCTTGAGAACCTATTCTTCCCCTGCTTCCTCACATCATATTCCAACTAGCCTGCACCCCACAGAGACAAGAGGTTTTTTTCCTTGTGTATACTCTAACAGCACAACTTGGAATGTATTTTCTCATATATTTACATAACTGCTGGCCAAGACAGTACAACAAATAAACTTTGATTTGGGATCCAATTCCAAACAAAGAGAATTATGCTACAGCAATTTAAAATGTGCTATCATGGAGAACTACAAAGAGTAGGGATTTTCTTTTTCTTTTCTGCTTGTCCTTCTCTCATTTTATTGCAGTCTACAACATGTGGTGGTAAACTTCCATAGGTCTCTAAGAAATTAATAGACCCTGCAGGCAAGATAGGAATCCCTGAGAGAAACTGAGGAAAAATGATGGGTAGGGTACCGTGTTGTCCCAGTATTTTTCTATCCCTCTTTCTCTTCATTTATTCTTTTTTCTTATGTTCCTTCTTTTACTAATGTATCTATTTCTGGCTGCTCTCTATATTAAGAAATACATTTATTTATTGAGGAATGAGAAATGAATTTATGCCAACTAAAGCGGAACCACAAACATGCATACACAGGCATGCATGCACATAGAGACATGCAGTCATGCACGAGTACACCAGCTCTGGCCATTAACTACAGTCAGATCCAGGCTGCTTTAAACCATTACTTTTGGGGGGGATCCAGATGGTGTTTAAGACACTTTGCATGAATATGTGTCACTAAAGAGAATTCAGATTTCTGAATGAACACAAATAGATTTTTTTGTTTAGGATCATTAACAGTGCTCAGTAAAGGGTATCCATGAAAATAGTCTTTTCTCAGTCCCTCAGCGCTGAGATTTCCAGCTAACTATACTCTTTGGTCACTGTGAAATGGTGATGTTTTCAATACTGTTAGCTAAAATAAATGCTGAAGAGGATGTGGTCACAGTTTCCCCAAGGTTTAACTGAAAGAGCGTGATACCATTTGCTTGATTAGGGTACTCATTGTATTTTATTTTTCTTTTTAAGGAAGAAAATTTGCTGCAAATACTTAGACATCATGGAGTTCGCAGTGGAATAACTGCCAGTCTTGAAATGGAAGTGGATGGTTTGTCCTTCTATAGCACACACTCAGATATGATTGAAAAGCTTCTGGGAGTACTACATTGACTTTCCTTTACAGACTTCCAGAGTTACTATTAGATTATCACCCCCCCTCCACACACACACACACACACACCTACTAATAAGGTACCGCTAAAGTTGGGAACATGCAAAATAGATGGTCCTAGAAACCCTTCACTAGTACCTGAGCACCTCTTACTCTTTAATTATTAGCCATACAGCGTGACTGTGAAATGTGAAACTGCATCTCCATCTGGAAAATGAAGAATAGAAACAAAGAGCAACTAAAATGATTTGACCAAGCTCACACAGGAAGTTTGTGGCAAAGATGAGAATTAAATAAAAATCTTCTAAGATCTTAATTGTGAATCCAGTACAGTGCCTTCATCACAAAACTTTCTTGTCATGGTGTCAATTTTATACTACTATTTGAATTATAATGAAACACAAGTACACACTGTGGTATTATATAACATAATGGGTGATCCATTTTTTATGTACAAATTGAAAGTCCCCTTGCATTAAAAATAGAAGTGTTATCATGATTGCTGTTCCTGTTTTACTAAACCTCACAACTGCAGCAGGAAGTAACACTTGTAGCAAATTGGATTTAAAATACCATGGTGGTGGAGAAAGCAACTGCAGTGACAGGATGGGTGTAAAACAGAAAAAAGGGTAGTCTATAGCAGTGAAAGCCCAAAGTATAACTCACCTACACATTTCCTGCAGCCCCTCTAACGGTGTGCTGCTTTGGTTGTAGCTAGTTAATGGGGAGGAGGAGAAAGCTTAACTAGAGCTAGTGTAATAAGTATAGCATTGCATGACTTCCAGGAAAGGCTAGGACATAAATGTAAAGCACTTATTGTGAAGAAAACAAATATATAATGCTATTTCCTCTTAGGTGCTCTTCAGGCCTAGGTGAAAACCAGTGATGGAAAGGTAACTTAAATATCAAGAAAGCTCATTTTTCACTGAGGTCTATTAGATTATGGAACAGTCAGCCAAGAACAGAGGAGGAAGTCCAATGACTTGGGTCTCTTACAGCCGTTCATTTTATCCTGGGAGAGTTGCTGCTCTCCCAGGGAAACCATGAGTATACAGAAGTTCAGGCTTTTTATCTCAGAGTAAAAAAGCCACTTCAGAAGAAATATAACCTGGGTACAACCAGGGTTAAAGCACTTCCAGGAGAGATTAAGGGAGCCTGCAGAGCATACTGAGATGTGTGCACAGCCCCCCAGCCCTTACACACCTCACTGCACAGTGTCATTACTGCAAGCTGTCCACTCTTCAGGGACTCACCATTTGAATGTCTGTACACATGGTTCTGGGTAAGTTTTCTACCATGAGAAGAAACCTGAGAGAATTCTCCAAGATTATTTGCATGTCTGTACACAGCTTTGGCCATTTAAATTTTGCTGGCTTTATAACCCCAGAAGATATGTCAGGTCTGAGCTTCTGTTAGACACCAGGCCCAGTGATTGAATTAAAATAATAGTCTATACAGTACCTTGCATACACTAAAAGCTGTTGCCAGCATAGCATTAATATTAAAATGCCTCAAAGATAGCATCAGCTAATTCCCCCAAAATGGCATAAGACTAATAATTCTGATTAGCCTATTCTTGTTCCAGCAGGCTGGGCAGCAGCACTGTGAAGTTTCTGCAGTGAAAGACATCTTGCATTCACTTCCCCTTTGAGCAGGCAGCTTTTGTTACCATTGTTAAAAGGATCATATGACTTTTGGTAACTGAGGAAAATCAGCTGTACTTCAAACATTAATTTCCTGAGCTGAGCGAAATACATTGCTATTAAAGGCAGAGTGTAAAATATGCTCTAGGTTGGAATCTTTGAAGTCTAAAAAAAAAGTGCTCACTGACAACCACCACAGAGCTTTCAAGGCTCTTTGTATTTATTGCAAGGCTCGATTCTATGATTTGGGATTAAGTTTATGTTATTTAAAATGTTAAACATCCTTGTGATGAAGAATTTTGGAACAAAACCATCTTTACAGTTTAATGATTAGAAAGCGCTTTTTATTATTTAATAAAAAAGGACAATGTCAATTTACTTTTGGACCACAGCATAAAGAGTAAGAAAATGATTTCACGTGAATGACTGTAGTCTTGCGTTGTGCGCTATTTGCATGTGTGGCATGTTAAAGCTGAGCAGCACAGCCCTGTGGCAGGTTGCAGTGCTCTGCTTCACAGGTATGAGGAATGGGTCCTCCCCACTCGCTCCAGCCTTCTCAGTTGCCGGCCCATCTGGACTTTTTCCACCCATGCTTTGGAGTCTAGGATCAAGATCCCAAGCTTCACATGTGCCAGCAAGTTGAAAGGGCACTGCAGGAAGCACAGCATCAATGACAGCTTAATATGTTCATGTGAAGCAGACAGAGAGAGGGTGCCAGCAGATGTTAAATTAATGGTGTGATTAAATCTATTCCTGACCCCCAAAATTGTGTCCTGCCCTGCATATGCGGCATAGCAAGACACCCAATTGTTAGGATCCAGGACTAGATCTCACTGTGCCATTAAATTTAACACCTACCAATGCTCTCTGTCTGTCTGTCTGTCTTGCATTGAGACAGGCTGTTGATTACCACTTACAACATGCAGTATATTTTCAAAAACTAGCTTTTGCCAAGAAAGATTGTGTTAGTAAGTCTCTGTGATTTTATTACTTCTAATTATAGGATATGACAGCCAGATTTGACTGGGAAATATCACATATCACACAATATTATTTTTCTCCAAAAATTACCCAAAAATTCCCATCTCTTCCTCACTGATGAGTCCCTGGTTTTAATCTAGTGGTGAGGGACAGCATTTCCCGGGCAGCAGTTTGTAGGTTCAGGTGACATTTAGGGTAACAGGCTGTCAGAGGGGAAAGTTGTGGTGATATAACTCCATAGCATTATGGGTGTAGTTGTACAGGCTTAAAATTTCAGCTGTCCTGCAGGGTAAATTTTATTGAAGAACAAAAGCTGAAATTGTGTTTCTAAAACCCTAACCCTTTTTCTTCTGGCAGTAGCAGCGAGCATGTAAGGTTCCAAGGATCAAATTCTGGACTCTGTTATGCAGATTATTATCTGATGCTATGCTAGGATAGCTCAGCATAATTTGGCCCCAGAAATATATCAGCTCAAATAAGCAGACAACAGTTGTATGTAATATGTCATACTGCGAATTCCTGTCTCATATTTTAAGCACCATGAATGCTTATAAGGAAGCCAAACATAAATAAAGCAACAAATGTATCTTTAGGACAAAGCATGTGTGTGACTTCACTTGTACAAAAAGCTTGAGTGGTAGAAGAAGTGCATGTGTAGGCTCTGTTTCTAACAACATACTCATTTTGCTTATTGGAATTTGAAACCAGTGGTCTTGTGACCTAGGCAGAATAGAATTGTGGAAGGATTACAATAATGTTGAAGAGCACTACAAATTAAAAGAAAAATGCATCTTTGAGGAAATCAATCCAGCCTGGTGAGAGCTTTAAGCATAAAGAAATGTTAAAGAATTAAACAAACTGAGTGTTAACCTAAGCAAATCTAATCCTCTCCTGGGAGTGGGGTATGATTCCTTTATGCAAAAGGAGGGAAGAGAACCATCTGTACTATTCCAAATGGAGTGTGTGGTCTAAAGCCAAAACATAGTTATTCCAAGTCCAAAGTGCATGAATATGAGAGGAATGTATAATAAAGACATTATTGAAAATATGTTATGTTATTGAAAGTATAATAAATAATTTATTAAACATAACCCTTAATTATTTCTACTGTTATACTTTCCAGGTGGCTTCCAGTGCAACATTCCATATATAATTTATTATGAACTGATAAAAAACATGGTTCTGTACAAGTCACAGTGCGTGACATTATAAGAAGCATACATTTGGCAAAGGCAGACAACATTCACCAGACAGAAGATGCAAAAGGTCTCTGAGAGTCTTTTATATAAAACAGATATTTACACTGCAGTGAGTTACTGTGAATTGCAGAAGTGTTGCTGTGTTTTATGGAAAGATCTGAAAGCAGAGAAGGTAAGTACCTGGAGCAAGAGGATACAAGAATCCAGGTTGTTGGGTTGAAAATTAAAGAAAATTTATAATGCAAAAGATGAGATGAAGTATAAGCAAGACAGGATTCATTGGTAGAGCAAAGAAGGGTAAGAAACAGAAGATATGGGGAAGGAAGAAACGTGCAGAGCATATGACTCAGTTGTTGCATTGCCAGTGGCATCAGTCCCTATTTTTTTCTGTTCCTTCTACATAAACTAGAAAATATTATACATTTCTTTCTCTACAATATATCTGGGTACTCCATTATCTGAAAAGTGGTTCCTTTTATAACAAATCATTAAACCATAAAATGAAAAAAGTCTGTAGAGTAGAGTGATGCAGCATTTAAACATATCCTGTACACCAGGCTCTCCTACATGGTATTACTTGTTAAGTTTTTTTTTGTACAAGATAAAGAAACTTGGATAAACATAACAATCCAAATCTTATGAAAGGTTAGCAGAGTTTGGATTTAAATCAGCATACCTTCAAATACCATAACCTGAGGCAGTGATATAAAATGACAACAATGAAAGTACCTCCAAGCTAGGATTCCTTTTGAAGTCCATAGGATGAATTAATTACCTACAAAGTACTGTATCCAGTTCCTCCTGAATGGGAACTCTTCCTTTGACTTCAAAGGGCACTGGACCAAGACCCAGAATTAACCTACGACATTAATTTAACTATTAGTTATCCAGAAACCCTTGCAATTCTTAGTGTACATCACATGATCTTGCTTCTTTGCTTTTTTCTGTTTGGTTGGGTCTCTGTATTCCTTGCTTACTGGCTGTTGTTACATGACTTGAGAATGAGATGACTGGGTCAGTTACAAGCATCATATAGACATGTACACACATAATTTTCCTCCTGAAAATGCTCATGAAGTCACTTAAGTTGTTCCACCTTACCCCTCAAAAAGGTGATGATAGGGTTTGACAACCTTATCCTAACATCACTACATGGACAGACATCAAGCAGTTAATGAGCATTATGGCCAATTCACACATCATTCAGACCAGTCACTGGAGCAGCAGCTTACCCAAAATGAATACTCCTGTGAGTCAGAAATACATGCATAACATTTCAACTAAACTGACCAGGTCTATATTTCCCCTGTCCCAGGTAAAGGTCCAGATTCCTCAAGGGAGCTCAGCTATAGTGCTATTCCTCAAGGGAGCTCATACTATAGTGCTGAGCTTTTAAGTCTCTGGAAAGTAAATTAGTTACAATAAATTTATAAACCAATAAATTAGTTACAATAAATTTATAAACCAAAGATTAATGCAAAGACTCATACTTGGAAACTTTATATTTGTTTCCCTTTCCTGTTCGTGCTACTGTCAGTCTGTACTGGTAATGGGAGACTCTTTCATTTTCTTAACAGCATGTACATTATTTAATAATCCTGGTTCTTGCTCAGCACGTGCCCCGCTACTTTTCCTGAAATTTTCTGGAGTACTCAGCTGGTATGATTCTTTGGTTTCAGTCCCTAAACACTTTAGGCATGCTGAACAGGAGTCTCGCATTTTGACAAAGTCTTGATGGGTGTTTTCACTGGAAAAACAGTACAGCACTGGATCAGCAATGCAGTTAAAAGTAGTCAGCAAGAGAGAAATATGGTAAATATTAAAGATCTTCTCAGCAAATGTGCAGTTGTTCTCAAATACACTGCGAACCACCAAGAGGATATGGTATGGTCCAAAGCAAGCCAAGAAAATGGCAACTGTACTTGAAACAAGCCGTTTGATTTGGATTTTTTTCTTCTTTTGAGTGCCATGGCTCTTGTGGACCACTTGTAAAATGCCACAGTAAGAAAAAACCAGAAGAAAGAAGGGGAAAAAAAACCCAGCAAAGAAGCGGTAGAAATTGAGATTATGCTCCCAGCTCTTGATGGGATAATGTTCAAAGCATACAGCATGACTTTCGGCATCCTTACTAACTTCACCATGCTTAAAGACAAACCAGCTTGTCAGAATTTCTTTGGACCAGATAACAACGCTCACTACAGCAGCAGCCTTCATTGTTCGAAACTGATGAAAACGGAAAGGGTGCACTACCGCTAGATAGCGGTCAATGGAGATGCAACAGAGGAAGCCCACGCTGATATAGATATTCTCATACAGGAGGATTCCACAGATTTTGCACAACAGTTCATTGTATGGCCAGTTGTCCTGCTGTAAAACATACTGGAGCCAAAAGGGCAAAGAAAAGATGTAGAACAGGTCTGCCACGGTCAAATTGCACAGATAGATGCCCAGTTCATTTTTAGCCTTAATCTGCAGGTACCCGTAGTATAGTGAGAGGCAGTTAGCTGGGAGACCTAGTACAAAGACAAGGATGTATATGACAGGAGATAAAGTCTGGTGTATACCATGGTTAATGGTACAGTTTATTGAATTATTCCCAGAAACGTTTTCTGTGAAATTCTCCATCTTCTAACAATGACCACAGATCACTCATGAGGATCCCAAGTGGGTAGGTGTAGATTTTAATTTCACATATAACTCATTCCTTCCACACAGCCTTCATGCTGAAGTGTCCGTTGGCCTTAGGACGCTAACAACCTGAAAGCAAAACAGATGAAAATTCTTATAAGGAATACCACTGGAAAATATGGTCTAATTTTTAGTAAGGTAGTCCCCAGATTTCTTATGTTCTTTAGTGCAAGTTAAACCTACCTGAGAAGTCTTGTGATGTGGGAATTGTAAATGTGTGAATTAATACTTTATACTTCTATAGAATTTTCTGTAAAAGGATCTCAAAGCACCTTACAAACATTAACCAATGTAACTTTTCACTCTTCTATCAGGTGAGGAAATATCACCTCCATTTAAAAAATGAGGCACAGAGACATTTATGTTGACTACTCAGGATAGTAGGATTTCTCCAGCAGAGGAACAGAGGCTTTTTAGACTTCCCTCAGGTCAGTGCAGCACATACAAAAATAGAGTACTTTAAAGAAAATACAGATTTAATTCCCTAAACTGTATATTTACATATTCCTAATACATTTATTTACATAGACATATTGGAGAATTAACATCACACACACACACAAGCTCAATAGAGGAAGCATGGAAAACATTAAATTTGCAAGCAACATCTCTTGCACAAGTACAGCTCCAAAGCTGCCTTTCTCTATTGAGACAAGGGAGGGAAAGAAGAATTCCATAAAAATCATGCATCAATTGTCTCTGCCCTGCCAGACAGTCCATTACAAATTTCCTTAACTACCAAAGGGCCTTAAAAAATGCTAGCTTACTGCACATTTCCTTTGGTGCATCTCCATTGTGCTTGATGTAACTATGGAGTAAGAAATGTTTGTATAATCTAGAAACCCAGCCAAACAAATCTTGTCTATGTTACACAATTTTACTGTGTTGGAACATGGTTGTAAAAATCAAGTGACATGACTGAAGGCAATCTCAGCTCAGCTTGGCAGTCAGGACAAGTCACATTCAGCAAATGTGCAGCTAATAACTAAATACTGGTGTATGCCAACCGCTATGTCATTGTCAATATTGTATCACCTAACATGATTATTCATAGAGACGTTAAGTCACCTTTATGCAAATGTTTACTGGTGGATGCAAATTTACCAATGCAAAGGTTAATATTTGAGATGGTCTACACATCTTAAAGCTTCCATTAATTTGGATGGTGGGCCAGGAATTACAGCATGCTGAAGACAAGTGAAACAGGCCTGGGAGTTTCTGCCTGTTCCTATCCCAACCTGATTTCATTTTTTAAATGAGGTAACTAGTTTAGTGGATGACGGGTATGCAGCTGACACAATATACCCAGACTTCAGTAAGGCTTTTGACCCTGTCTAACATGCCATTATCAGAAATAAGCTTGTGAAACTAGATGTTTCCAGAATTGGTTGAATAACCACAAACAAAGAGCAACTAAAAATGGATCGTTGTCAGACTGGCAAAAAATCTTAAGTGAGGCTCCACATAGGGCTATTTTGGGATTAGTCATGTTCAACATGTTTATTAACTATGTAGATGGAGAGGAGCTGCAAGCTTTTTGGAACACAGGATTAAAATTCAAAGATGGCATAAACCAGGGAACTTGGCTGTAGAAAATCAAATTAAATTTAACAAAGATAAATATAAGACACTACATGTAGGGAAGAAAAAGCAAATATAAAAATACTGAATGGAGGATAACTGGCTAGGTAATAGCACTGCTGAGGATTAAGGTAGATCTTAATCTGAGTCATCATGGTGGGTGACTCCCTCCTGAGAGGAACGGAGGAGTCTATCTGTCACCCTG
The DNA here is from genome assembly GCF_000455745.1 of Alligator sinensis. Classification (NCBI taxonomy): domain Eukaryota; kingdom Metazoa; phylum Chordata; order Crocodylia; family Alligatoridae; genus Alligator; species Alligator sinensis. The sequence continues at coordinate 314,255 of NW_005842799.1, forward strand.
ATCCAATGGCATGGGAGGTACGTTGCCTGCCTGGAGCCTGGATCCACGACATCACTGCAAGGATTCCTGGTCTCATGCAGTCCTCTGATCACTATCCCATTGTCCTCATCCATGTGGGCACAAGTGATACAGCCAGGAATAGTCTGAACCATATCATGAGTGACTACAGGGCTCTGGGGGCCAGGCTTAGGAAGATGGGGGGGGGGGGGTTGAGGAGAGGGGGGGGGGGGGGCAGGTAGTCTTCTTGTCAATCCTTCTGGTCAGCAGTCGTGGTCAGCATCACAATGCCTGTATCAGAGAAGTCAACCTGTGGCTCCAGAGCTGGTGTCATCAAGAGGGTTCTCTTACAGGTTGGCTGATTTCCTACGCAGGGCTTTAAACTAGATTCATCGGGGGACAGGGATGCAGACAACAGTGAGAACCTAGGATCAATAAACCACGAACCATGCAGTGGAACAGCCCACAAAAGTACTAAGGGGCCCAATGGGCATCAGGACAGGGGAGCACCCAGGGCACCCATTAGTGGGAGCTCAAATGTCTCTATACTAATGCTAGGAACATGGGGAACAAGCAGGAGGAACTCACACTCCTGCTTGCAAACAAAAACTTTGATCTAGTTGGGCTAACTGAAACTTGGTGGGGCCCTTCCCCTTGATTGGGCTTGTAAACATTGAGGGCTATAGGCTGTACAGATGAGATAGAGTAGGGAGAAAAGGGGGAGGTGTAGCTTTCTACATGAAGGAGCAATATACATCTTCCATAATCAAGATAGGATCAGAGGAGGGGCAAATTGAGTTATTGTGGGTCAGAATGCAAGGGGGTCAGGGGAAAGGGATTTGGTAGTTGGGGTCTACTACAGACCGTCACATCAGGAGGAGGAGTTGGACATGGAATTCTCCAGACAGCTCTCAGAGGCTGTATGGTCAAGGGATATGGTTGTCAGGGGTGACCTAAGCTACCTGGACATCTGCTGAGAGGAGCAGTCAGCTAGATCCAAACATTCATATAGTTCTTAACCTGCATACGGACCTTTACCTAACACAGGAGGTATACTGTCCCACTAGGGGAAACGCCTTACAGGACTTGGTTCTGGCTATAGGGGATGATTTGGTGGGAGATCTACTGACACGAGGTAACCTAGGGGACAGTGACCATCACTTGATCAAATTCACTATCCAGTGTAGGGTGGGAAAGATAACCAGTAGGGAAGAAGTGCTAGAATTCAGAAAGGCTAACTTCAGTGTGCTCAGGAGATTAGTTAGCAAGGCACTGAAGAACAGGAGAATTGGTGAGGTGGGAGTCCAGGAAGAATGGTCATTCCCAAAGGCAGCAGTCCTAAGCGCACAGGAGACAATCCCCTTGTGCAGGAAAAAGGGCAAAGGGGCCAAGAAACCCTTTTGGCTGAACAGGGAAATCCAGGAAAGCCTTGGGGCAAGTAAAGGAGGAGTATACCTACTTGGCCTGCACTTGCAGGGAGGCAGTCAGAAAGGCCAAAGTACAAATAGAACTTAGGCTGGCAACAAAAATTAAAGACAACAAAAAGTCCTTCTTCAGGAATATAGTGAGCAAAAAGAGGGCACAGGGTAGCATAGGCCCCCTACAAGACAAGCAAGGGTAATTAGTGACGGATAGGAGGGACGAAGCTGAGCTCTTCAATGAGTTTTTTGCCTCTGCATTCCTCAACTCAAATAGGGCAAATCACCCAATTGGATCATAGACAGGCATAAAGGGGGAACCAGCCCACCGACTGTTAACACCGACTTGGTAAAGAAAGACTTGGAGGGGCTAGATGTGTTTAAGTCAAAGGCCTGTATGATCTTCATCCAAGGGTGCTGAAGGAATTGGCCAGTGTCATAGCAGAACCACTGGCATGGCTGTTCGAACAGTCTTGGTGCTCAGGTCAGGTCCCAGAGGACTTCACCTGTCCCCTAAAGGTAAGCGTGTGTTCTCTTCTAGGTTGGCGGATCTTCTCCGGTGGGCTTTAAACTAGGCTCATCGGGGGGAGGGGAAGATGAGGGCGGGGGAAGCCGTGGACCACCAAACCATGTGGCATCCACAAGGACAGCCCAGCCTGAAGGAGAACATCCGGAACCTGCAATCCATGGGGCGGCCATCAATACAGCACAGGTAAGCAATAAGGGGCCCTTTGGGAATCGGAGCTGGGGGGCAAAAAAGGCACCAGTCGCAGGGCTCAAGTGCCTATATACTAATGCTAGGAGCATGGGGAACAATCAGGATGAACTAGCACTCCTGCTTGCAGAAAACACCTACAACTTAGTAGGGCTAACAGAAACCTGGTGGGATTCTTCCCACGACTGGGTGGTACATATTGAGGGTTATAAGCTGTACAGAAAGGACAGGGTGGGGAAGAAAGGGGGAGGGGTTGCACTCTATGTCAATGAGCAATATACATCGACCCTCATCAAGACGGAATCGAAGGAGGAGAAAGTAGAAGGATTGTGGGTTAGGTTATATGGGGGTCAAGGAGAAAGGGATTTGGTGGTAGGGGTCTGCTACAGACCCCCACACCAAG
>NW_005842799.1:319059-358108 GCF_000455745.1 Alligator sinensis
GCCGGCTGGGTCCACTTAGCCCCAGCCTTCTTTCCTGCCTATGCAGGGGGTCGGACTCGATAATCTGTTGAGGTCCGTTCCGACCATAGCATCTATGAATCTATGAATCTATGACTGGAAAAAGGCCAAATGTAGTCCCTATTTTCAAGAAGGGGAGGAAGGAGAATCTGGGTAACTGTAGACCGATTAGTCTTACGTCTATCCGTGGGAAAACCTTTGAAAAAATTATTAAAGATCACATTTGTGGGAGTTCAGTGGGGAAAGAAATGCTAAAGGGCAACCAGCATGCATTCATAGCAGTGACTAACTTTGTGTCTTTTTATGACCAGGTCACAAAATGCTTAGACGCAGGAATCTAGGTGGATGTCATCTATGTGGATTTTAAGAAGGCCTTTGATACAGTATATTATTATATTCTTATAGATAAACTGAGTGACTGTGATGTAGATGATTACATGGTCAGGTGGGTAGCAAATTGGCTTAGATGTTGCACTCAGAGAGTGGTGGTGGATGGGACGGTATCAACCTGGAAAAATGCGGACAGTGGAGTCTCACAAGGCTCGGTTCTTGGACCAGCGCTGTTCAATATCTTGATCAGTGACTTGGATGAGGGTGTGGAAAGCACTCTGTCCAAATTCGCAGATGATACCAAATTATGGGGTAAAGTTAACACACCAGAGGATAGGGAACAAATCCAGGTGGATCTGGACAGGTTGGAAAAGTGGGCAGAACAGAATAGGACGCAGTTCAACAAAGACAAATGCAAGGTGCTGCACCTAGGGAGAAGGAATCATCAACACGCTTACAGGCTGGGGGATGACCTTGTCAGCAGCACAGCAGTGGAAAGTGATCTTGGAGTCACTGTTGACTCCAAGATTAACATGAATTGTTAATGTGATGAAGTGATCAATAAAGCTAACCGCACTTTATCGTGCATTAGCAGGTGCATGACAAACAGGTCCAGGGAGGTGATACTTCCCCTTTATGCAGCATTGGTCAGGCCGCAGTTGGAGTACTGTGTCCAGTTTTGGGCACCACACTTCAAAAGGGATGTGGACAACCTCAAGAGAGTTCAGAGGAGGGCCGTTCGTATGATTAGGGGCCCGCAGGTAAAGGAAGGGGATCGGGGGACCTGGATCTCTTCAGCCTCTGCAAAAGAAGGCTGAGAGTGAACTTGTGGCTGCCTATAAATTCATCAGGGGGGACAGCAAGGAATAGGAGATGCTCTGTTTACCAGGGCACCCCTTGGGGTAACTAGGAACAATGGCCAGAAACTGACAGAGGGCAGATTTAGGCTAGACATCAGGAAGAACTTCTTCACAGTAAGGGTTACCAAAATCTGGAATGGGCTTCCAAGGGAGGTGGTGCTCTTTCCTACCTTCGGGGTCTTTAAGAGGAAGCTAGACATGCACCTGGCTGGGGTCATTTGACCCCAGCACTTTTTCCCGCCCAGGGCAAGGGGTCGGACTCAATGATTTGCTAAGGTCGCTTCCGACACAAACTTCTATGAATCTTAAACTCAATATGAATCTACAATGTGATGCTGTTGCAAAAAAAAAGAAAAAAAAAAGAAAAAAAATTGGGGTTGCTGTAACAAGCACACAAGGCACAGGGCATGCATGTTAGACCTTATGTGGAGTATTGGGTGCAGTACTGGACTCTGCGCTAAAGATGCAGAGAAACTGAAGAGGTTCCAAGGCAAGTGACAAATATGATTAAGAGTTTAGAAAGCAAACCATATGAAGGAAGGCTGAGAAGTATGTATGTTCAGTTTGGAGTAAAGTAGCTTAAAAGGCGTAGAGGAGACATTATAGCAGTTCTCCAATATCCAAAAGGCTACTATAAAGAAGATAGAGAAATATTGTTCTCCCTTGCCACAGAGGGCACAAGGCATGCGTCTAAATTGTAGCAAAACAGATTCAGATCAAATCTCAGGAAAACTTCCTAGACATCAAACAGTAGGATAAGTGAAACAAGCCTCACAGGGAAGTTTTGTAATCTCATTCATTAGAAACTAAATAGGAATAATAATTCGAGAACAGACCGGATAGGAATAGCAAATCCTACGTATGTCCAGAGGGCTAGACTCTGGAGGTCTTCCAACCCTACAGTTTCAACCTATTTGTAATTCTATTTGCTTCCCTTTAACTCCGTGTAGGATGGGGATATATGAACTCTCACAGGGCTTTCTTTATAAAAATGTTCAACTAGCAATAATGGCGCCCCAGTTGAACCTCACAAGCCATGACAGTGTTACTGCATGTCGTGAATCAGAGCAGCCGCTGGCAGCCATCTGACTCACACCGGAGTGTTTAGATTTTGAACTCGGCAGGTGGGTAATTGATGGATGGAGTGGAATTAACCAGGCACAGACACGTGTAGGTTACAGGAGTTTGTTTACTTATGTCGCCTAGATAGTGATGACGACGCAGGCGAGCCTTTGTTCCGTTACAGCTTCGGTTACAGAGTTGAGTAACTCTGGTTACCGAAGCATTCAGGTTACAGCAAAGTAATGATGGACGTGGCGCCGGAACGAATGGTCGGGCTTGCAAGACTTTTCTACGTCACTATTTTACGATGACGGAGATGATTGATTGGGAATTGATCAGGTCCCCAACTCTCTGGTGACGAGCACAGGTGTCTCCTTAGAGATCCCCAGAGTTCTCTGCCTTGGGCGGAAACCGTTAAACTATTTATAGGCAGAGGTGTTTGATAGAGATACCCAATTGTGAACCGCAATATGGAATCTTTAATTTTTTGGCAGGTGGCAGCTCTTTGTCTCCTCAAGTTACAAGGTAGTGGGTTAGGTTTCTCTACCTGTTACGTGTGTGTTACGTGTGAGGAGCTTACACTTATTTTTTGACCAATTATATATAGTTTCCCCTCGCTTTTTATTTCAGCTGACCAATTATCTATAGTACTCCAGCCGCGTTTTGTTTCAAGGAATTTTTTGGCAGGGATGTTTTTTAACCCTTAATCGTCAAAATGAGGATGATTTGAATGGTATCTCTTGCTTAGTGGCATGGGCACAATTTAATTGGGTTGTGACACTGCACAAAGGTAGTTCCACTTTTCTACAGTTCAAAACACTGCAGGAACACTGTTGTAAGCTGTGACTTGTGATGCCATTACTGTAGAATCTTCTGATTTTTATTATAAGTCTTTTAAAGAAGATAATGGCTTTAGTTCTTTGAAGGGGCCTATAAAAACATTAAAAAATTACTAAAGTAAAAAAAATGTCCCCATCCTGCAGAGACTTCTGCATATGCTTAGGTTACCCATTTGTGGCGTTGCCCGCACAGTCTACATCAGAGTTAAGCACAAACATAAATCTTTACAAAATTTAGGCCTTCAATTCTCCTGCACCTTTTTCCTCACTCCCTCAGAAACATCAGGAATTTTAATCTTGGGTTTTACTAGAGGATTTCTTAGTGATCTCAGATACATTCCACTCCAACACTGGGTTTGAAGGGGTAGTCACTTGCATGGTATCATTTCTTGCAAGGGGTAATTAAAACATTGGAGTTGAGTTAAACAAGTGTCAGCAAAAATAGCTTTTTAGTAACCTAATTAAAACCCACTTCCCCTGTCTATTGATCAACTTTCAGTTTTCATGGCATGTCACAGTTTAATTAGTCTTCTTCCCATCAACACAGAGTGCCCATATGGACAAGCCCATAATCAATGGATATATTTCACTAAGGCCTAGTTATGTGGCTAAATGTTACAAGACTGAGTGTTAACATATGACTGTTTTTTATCTTTGTGCTTTTCTAAATTAACTGGAGTCTAGGAAAGAAGAGATAGCAAGGACACACAGTTTGCAGGGCTGCATCTGGAGATTCCTTTCAACAACAGTATGGGGCCAAATACCAATTTATGATGCAGGGGGAGTGATCAGGAGTGAGTAATTGCGACTCACTGAGAGGCACTGCAGTATGTGCATGACTGTAAAGCTCAATAAGGAAATGTGGCTGCTTCTGTTTATTTCACATGGATGGCTAGAACTTGCTAACATTTTCTACCCTAATCACAGTTATTCCATTTTACAAGACAGCACCTCCTGCCTTGTTTGTCTAACACAGGATTTTACCTTTGAGTGGGTAAATTACTGATTTTATGTTTTAATGGATTTGTGTAAGTAAATAAAATAATCTTTTTATGCAGCTGTCACAGAAGCAACAGTTACTCAAGAAATTAACTTTGAGGAATACACTTTTGGTTAATATGTAATGGATCTAACATGGGGTGAGCTGTGTAAAAGGTGAAGGAGGAATCACTATCTTCTCAAAAGTAGGACCGAATCCTGCTTGCAAAATGCTTTGCAAATGGCAAGGGTTCCTCCAAGGAACCCAAATTATTATTATTAATACAAATCAGGTCATGGAGCACCCTGAATGTGAAAACCAAACCTGTCAAGTGTAAGATATCTTCACATTAGCTGGATTTGTTCTTGTGGAATGCTTTACCAAAATTCAGAAAGGAGAAGAACAATAGAAAAAAGGAGAAGACCACAGTAAAAAGGTGTATTGGTATAATATTGTTCTAAACAAATCCATCTTAAATTGACTTTTGATTACAGCAAGGTTTCATGCTACTATATAAATTATGTGGCCTTCCAGAAGTACTGGAGTGTGTTGTCTGAGTAGGATGGAAAGGTAATCTGGCCTCTGCTGATGTACACACTAGAGCCTACTTATGTTACAAAGGCTAGGGACAGACATTCAAAAAGCTGGAGCCTGAATTGATTCAACATTTGCATATTAGTCTAACCTACCTAAGTTGAACTGGCTTCTAACAGGACAGACATTCTCTCTGGACTGAGGAACTGTGAGCACATGCTTGCAGTTGCTCAGGCCAGGAGCGTGGGGGGAGGAGGGGGAGGGGGCACTAGAGCGCACCCTCCACTGCAGAGGAGCTGTGTTTGGTGGGGCGCCATGGCCAATTTGGGATGAACTGGCCAGAGAGGGGTTTAATTTCCCCTTCCCTGTGCCACTGGTAGGGACCTCAGCTGGGTCTGCCCGCATTCCCCCCTCACTGCTGCAGCAGCAGGTACCATGGCCCCTGAGGCAGAGGGGGGCAGGGAGGAGGGTTAGTCTCCCCTCTACCCCACTGCCAGTCCAGTCTGCTTACTGTCACCACCACACTTGCTCTCAGCGGCAGAATAAGCCCCATGTTGTCCCCTCCACTGGACACCAGAGGGAGGGGGAATAACCCCTGTCCCTGCCCCCCAAGAGGGCTTTGCTGACTGGCATCTAGCAGTGCCCCTGCCCCGCCACTGCAGCAGAAGGGGGCAGGGCCTTTGATGGGGGCAGCAGTCCCTGTCATAATGTCAGGGAGCATGAGTCCCTTCCCAGTGGGGGTGCTATGCTGAGGGACTGGCAGAGCTGCCATGGGGTTATTCTCCACTCTGTCCCCAGGGCACCACAGCTGGGTCTGACCAGCCCAGCCGCAGCTACTGCTCGGTCTGTGCTTGGGGCAGCATCTGGTAGAATAAGCCCCCTCCTGCCAGGATGGGCCTGCCTGACTTGACTGGAGCAGAAGCCAGCCCAGAGAGCATGCTGGGATGCTGGGGGAGTTTGGTTTAAGTTAAACCAGGAAGGGGTCTGGGACAGACATTGCATAAATTGGTTTGATCCAAATCAGTTAAGTCTGATACTACATACAACCAGGTTTATGTCAAACCAGTTTTGGCCATTTTGAAACTGGTTTATGTGTCTGTTCTGTTGCAAGTTTAAACCAGTTTCTGATCACTTAAACAGGTTTGTGTGTAATGTCTGTCCCTAGCCAAAGGGTTTCAAGGGGGAGAAAAAAATAATTCATCTAGACTATTAGCATTGCAGCAGCTGCCTTATTCTGCTCTCTAGTGTACTCTTCTTTGGGAGCCTACAGGATTCTCCCTCATTGTCAACATCTTCCCAATCGTTAGTGTGGGGGTCATGGCCAGGAGAAAGGACTGTACCAGAGCACTTTTAAACTCAATTGTACTTTGCTTCCACAATTGCCCCAGGGATCCCTGTGACCAGATGACTCAGGATGAGGGGGGTACAAGAGTGATTTAAATATACTTTTTTCCTTCTCCTCCTGCCCCCCCATGCACCAAACACAATTCAGATGTAGCCCAAGATTGGACAAAAAGTATGATGTGCATTTCTCTAAAATGAAGAGTATTAGAATGGCTGACTGCCATGCTGACCTTTCTTTTCTTTACTTTTTCTCACTAATCCTCCTTGCTTCCTGAGAAGTCAGAAGACGTGTTCTTAAAGAGTATATTATTGTGATCAAACTGACACATAGCCCCTTATGAGCAATACTGGAATTGAAGAGAATGACAATGACAGGTAAAGGAAAGAGATAATCATCAGTAACTCCCTCTCTCTCTCTATGAACCCAGAAGCATAAGAACAGAAAGAAGAGAAAAGATCTCTGATGGCTCACAAATCTACCAAAGCCAATTAGGAATGGTAACACGAAGGCACATTTCTATTAAGGCAGCATTATAAAGAATATAGCTGTTATGTTGGGCTTCAGAGCTTATTTTTTGTAACTCTTGCTTCATCTCCAATCTCTAGCCACAGTGCATCCCAATTATTTATCATATTAGCAGTAATGTAATTCAGGCAGGGCAACTGGGGCAGCAGCCCCAGGTGCCGACTTGTGGGGGTTGGGGAGAGCAGAGAGAGAAGGAACACAAAACTAACATCTGCTGCCACAGCTGTGTTGATCACTGGCAGCCAGAAGCTGCTGATGCCTTCGGTGTCCAGCTGCCTTGTTACATCTCTGCTTACTGGCCCTGCCTGATCCACAGACTCCATTGTACTGTCTCCTTTCAGAAGACAATTCATTTCTCTAATGGCAGAAAATTAAAAGACCCTCAACGTCCAAGAAAGCCCCCCAAATTCCTCCCATTCCCAGATTAAAGAGAAAGCAAAAGTAAACAATTACTACTCACTGTTCATACCCACAACAGGTTTTCTCCTCTCCCAACTCTGTGTGTACAAACTGCAGCTAATAACATGATTCCCAGCCAAGGAAGTTCAAGTGTAAGAAACCCATACAAACTAAGCAATGCAATGTATATGCTGAGCACTGCCTGCTGGCAATAGCATGGGAAACATCTAAGAGTCACTCATAACGGCTTTCCCCAGCTCTGAATGATTAATAATATGCAAGTAGGGTGGGTTCTTCTAGCTTTTTGCATCATAGGAAGTCAGTTTACAATAGGCCATCAACTTATTCATGGTGCCAGAGATCCTATTCCAAGGGGCCTCCTGTGTGGATGTAAACAGGGGTTGCAAATGCAACTTTTCTCACGTACAGGCGGTAGCATAACCAGGCATGGACAAGCAGGGCATAAGTGCAAGGTGCTGAGTAAGGGGAGACATCAGAATGGAGGCCATGGGGCTCCAGCCCTGGACTGCTGAGGAAGGAGTCCCCCACTAAGATTTCCCTCCTCTTCTTCCTATGGGAGGTGTTATCCTGGCCAGCAACCACGAGGTTAAGGCTGAGGGGTGTAAAGGCCCTCTCATGTCCCCACAACCACTTTTCTCACCGCCAAACTCAACAGTTCACAGGGCCATTAGGAACAAGAATTGCCTAAGCCTGCACTAGGGATTGTGAGAAAATTCATATATCTGGCTAACCACATGAACACCTTCCCCCCACTGCAGCAGCAGCTATTCCTGGGTGGCCCAGGGCACAAACCCTACCAGTTATACCTCATTATACAGGACAATCATCCCCAGGAACAGGGTGAGTAGTAAGGCATACCTTTGTGCCCAGAAACAGGATGACTCTGTGGCAGCCAGGCTTTATTTTTAAAACCCTAGGAAATACAGACAATGACTTTAAAAGAACATTACAATAATATATTAAAGGCACAATAGCAAACTACAATGATACAGAGGTAATGACGCAGAGACCAATATGGCTGCATCAGGAGCTACTTCAGGACCTGCAAATCAGGAAGCAATTATACAAGAGTGGAAATAAGGACCCATGACTAAGGATGAGTATTTAGGAATAAAGCGACCATAAAAGGCAACAAGTGAATGTTCTATAAATACATTTGAAGTAAGAGGAAGGCAAAGGAAAGAGACCCTTATTAACAGGAAGAGAAGGATATGCCAGATGATGCAGAGAAGGCTGATGTATTCAATGCTTTAATCCTCACAAGAAAAGTTAATTGTGAGCAAATACTTTACACAGGTCATTTTGAGAAAGCACAGGAGCCCAGGCCAGAAAATTGGAGGATTGGTTTAAAGAATATTTAGATAATGTAAATATATTCAAATTAGCCTGATGGAATTGACCCTAGAATACTTATCAAAATAGCTGTTGTACTTTCTGAAATGTAAGCAATTATCTTCAAGACCTCACGGAGAATGGGTTTGGTCTTGGAGAACCAGAGAAGGACAAATATCATGCCAAACTTTGAGAGAGAAAAAGGAGCATCTGGGCAATTATCAATTGTTCAGTCTAACTTCAACATCTAGAAAGATACTAAAATAAAGCATTATATAATAAAATTATGTGCACCAAGAGGATAATAAAATGTTAGTGGCAGACTCAATGCACCTAGTATCATCTGTTCTTGGAAGCTTGGGTGCCCTGGCGTTGGCTTGTACTTGGACAGGATTATACCTTGACATTCCAGCTGAAGTCAATACAAGCCAAGGATCTGTGTTCAAATATTTAACAAATGCTAGACCCTAGAGCCTGTGTAAGTGGTAAGACTTCATTCTGGCAAATTATTGCTGCTGAGCTGACAGATGGGAATAAAAAGGAAGGGGGAAATAACAAGAGCAAACTCTCAAACCAATCTAATTTCCGTTTTTCTTTAAACTGTAGAATCCATTTGCATTTCCTTGGGAAAACGGCCTACTGTGTAAACAGAAAGTAGTAGATGTGATATGTCCTGACTTTAGTAACACTTCTGATGCTCTCCCACATTACAATGCTATATTAAAGGCACAATGCCAAACTACAATGAGGCAAACTAGGAAATAAGGATCTCACTGTAATGAACTGAAAGTCTGCACTCAAAGTGTAATCATGAACAGAAAGACATTTTTACTGATCTCTTCTGGATCAAGCTCTACTTATTATTTCATCAGCGGCTTAAATAGGGAACAGGAAAATGTGTGAACTTTCTGCTTATGTTGAAACACCTAGTGCTATAACAGGGTACAGCCGGGGCTAATCACTGTGCCAAAAGTGCAGTAAAGAAAGGGGTATTTTAGATTCATAGATTGTAAGGCTGGAAGGGATGTTGGAAGATCATCAGTTTCAGCCCCCCCTACCAAGCAGGAAAGATAACTGGGGGTCAGGTGACCTCAGCAAAGTGACTATCTAGTCTCCTCTTGAAGATTTCCAAGGTAGGCGATTGCACCACCTCTGGAGGCAGCTTATTCCCCAGTCGGGACACCCTGACTGTGAAGTTTTTCCTAATGTTGAGCCTGAGTCGGTCTTTCAGGAATTTTCTTCCTTGCAGTAGTCCCAGAAAGGGAGCATTTGTGTGTGAGCCAGCTGCATGGAGAAGCAGCCTTCCCAAAAGACAGTCTCTCCAGAAACCCATCCACAAAACAGGTACAAAGCATTCAAGTCACAAAAGTTAGCCCCATCAACTGAATTTATTTCCACTGAACGTGCCTCACAACATCACTGTTCCTCAACCCAGTCACTTCAGTTCCCCGGTAGACTCCCAGGGTGCGAGTGGCCAGGCAACAGCTATTTACATGATGACATGGTTTTCTGATGCACCATGGTGGCACTGTTGAGTCCAGCATCAAGGAAGAATGGCCTAACAACTTCATAACAATTACTAGTAAATACTTTAGTATTACTTACAGTCCTTTGCTCCACACTATTGCCCACTTCTAGGACTGGTGGGCAATATCAGTATGTGCCAACATATATCATTTAACCCAGAGGGATAACCGGCCAGGACTGCCCTAGTGCAGTCTCTCTTCTCTCCTTCACCCTGTATCTTCTTTCAGAGCTTTGGCTCTGGAGGCTCCACCAGCAGGCAGAAGCCACAGTTGGAGTTTGCTGCTCAGTTTGCTGTTGCTGAGGAGAGATACCATGCCATTTTTTTGCTACATATGCCCACACTGAGTGTCCAAAAACCACCCGTTTTTGGCAGCAAAAATTAGACTGACATCTCCTGCCAGTAGCAGTGAACTCCACTGCTGCTCCAGAACTATATTCACCCACTCCCATATGCTTTTTTGCACATGCTTCACTGCTACTGCCACTCTCCTGCCAGAATTGAAGCCAGAAAGCTGGTAGAGGAAGGAGGATGGGAGACAGGAGGGTGGGGCAGACTTCATTCTTCTCCTTCCCTCCATGTAGTGTCCAGAGCTCATGACCTGCTCAATCACCCATCGTTATATTACTGATTCCACCCAGTTACACAATCACAACACAGAATACAGTCGACCTACACTCCAGAATTGGCTTCACACACTCCCCAGTCTTTGTTTAATGTACAGTACGGTTCACAGAACTTTTCAAGTTAAAAAAGTTACTTGTGAAATGCCTGGTAAACTCTTGAAGAGGAAGGAACTAGCTCTTATTTAAAGAGGAGCTGGAAAGTGGGTTTGTTTTATATTAAGTACATGAAACCAACAGGCAGGTAACACAGCTTCTGTCCCTAAGAGCCTAAAATCTAAAACAAACTTTGTTTTTACCTGTGTCAGGCATGAAGAGCAACTATCAAATGTTCTGTTTCTGCCTTCATTTTCTTTGGGCTGAGTGAAGGCTGCCTCAAAAACTTAGTGCTATACCTGCCCTGTGCACTTTTCTCTGTTTATTTTTTTAGCATTAGAAAACTCAGCTAAATGTTTCCCTCTTTTGGAGGAAGCTCTTGCAGATGTACAGCAAAAAGAAGATTTGTGTGAAACTTTTAAAAATCTAACACTATTTTTATTTAACATAAAGCAGAAGTAAAGGGAAAACCGAAGCTTCAGTTCTCAGACCTGAATTACAGTTTAAACTTAATTCAGATCTGAACACAACTGACCTGTAAGTGGGCCCCTCTAACTTGTATTGCTACGTACAATAATAATTATCCACTTGTGCAGTTGTTTCAGTGGGAGGAAACCATTGAAGTATTTTGCGAATTACAGATGGCTTTACTTCATTTTTAAATCTATTGTCAAAAAAGGAAGCCAGCACCATTTTTAAAAATCTGCATAAACAAAAGACAAATTAGTCATCAATGTACAATGTTCCTCTAACACAGACCAGCAAGTATTCATTGCATTGGCTAAATTTCTCCACTTGTCTCTGCTCTGTCTGCCTAGTAGTTTTATCCCAAATATTTAAATTCCTTTCTTCATCTGATATTTCAAAAGTCTGAAATAAGTCTGTCTCCTTGGATTTTCCATTACTAAAAAGTAATCATTTCAGATCCATATCCAGGCCATATTTTTTGCAAATTCATGACTCAATGCCCATAAATATGTTGGTAAAAACTTGTATAAAGGATTTGGGTAAGAGTTCTATATTAAGAAACTTCCTTTTGTTCTTAAAATTGAATGTGCTTACTAGATTGGACACTTTTTCTGTGTAGAGAGAACTGTTATCATATCTTAGAGCAATAGTCTAAACAATATAGCTACTAACATGCTGTGAGCCCAGAATACTGCAACACATTAACTGATAATAAAATATTTTCTTCATGCTCCATTGCTACTTACCACTATTTTATTTCATTCCATTCTACCCCATCAATGCAGCTCTTTCAGATCTTATATAATGGGGAAATTAGTATAAAGTTAGTAGATTTCCAGTGTGCTAGTTGTTGCATGCTAACTCATGGTACAGAAGCACTTAGTGTATATTATGCGCATCCACAGGAAAACTAGTGTATTGTAATGCACACTAGAGTTTGCTTTGCTCTTATTTTGTTGTATAGATAAGATTTTAGTGTGATCTATTTTACAAAATACCCTTCAATCCAATTTCATGCTTGAGCACCCAATACCATATATAATTTCTTATACTTGTCAGTCCCAGACTACCCTCTAACCAGCCTTTACTTTCTCTAGATTACTGCAGATCTGTATGCATTTGATTTAATAAAAGCTGGAAACAAATATTCTCTAGTACAAGTGCACTGAGAAGCAGCCATATAACATTTTCACCATCACTACCTCCACTACGACTAAGCATGAATCTGGAAGATGACTTTTACAGGGGTGGGGGGAGGTCAATCTCTGGGGAACTTTGGCATCTTAGTCATTCTGCTAAAAAAATTACTGAAAGTGGCAGTTATTGGCAGTGGGTTTTTTTATGTTATAATTGAATACAAAGCGAAACCAGTACAGACTTCAAGCATGTGAGCAAGACACCCCATACAGGCATCTGAGAGGGTTCTCAGAGCACTGGCTCAGTTGCAGCCAATCTCTAATGCTTCAGAGATTTGGTATATTCTAAGTGTAGATTTCTTTATCGACACAGTAACAAGGGGCACAAACCCTGTTACTTGGACACAGTGGAGGGGGATGAGAGGGGAACATGCCCTTGCTGGGAGCCAGGATGTGGGGACTACTCAGCTGAGACTGGAAGGGGGAGGAAAACCCAACCAGCATCTCTGGGGCATGTGGAGATAATGTTGGACAGCAGGGACAAACTTGGTAGAAGCAGCCTGCTTATGTTTCAGTGGTGCTAGTGTACGTTCCTTGAACATCCGGAGGCCTGGGAGTGGCTATGGGGTGGACAGAGGAGGCCACAAGTAGGATACTTGGTAGGCACCCTTTGCTGGGAGGCTGAGGCACGGAGAGCCAGGGCCCAAGTCAGTGGACCTGGGTTGAGGGGCTTCAGCTAGAGGAAAAAGGGCCTAAGGCCAAACAGGCTGAAGCCCGGACAAGGTTTGGGGTCCAAGTGGCCCAGTATTAGTCTGGGGCAAAATGGAAAAGAGACTTTGGGTGTTGGGTGTGAACTCCAAGCCAAGTGGACCAGGGTGAGCCCACAGAATAGCAAAAAGGGACTAGGAAAAACACCTAGAGCTTGCCAGCTTCTAAGGGCAGCCTCCCCTCTTCATTAACAGTATCAAGGCATGGCAGATGAAACATCAAGGAAGGACCCTGAGAGATGGAAGTGAATGCTGGACAGGAGTAAGGTGGCCATTTGGGGGGGAGGGGAGGGGGGAGCATGGTATCACAGCAGCCCATGGGCATGTCCTGTTACAGACATACATGCACCAGCAGTGGAAGAGAGTACAGTGGAACAACATGTAAGTCCAGATGAAATGCTTCCCAGTGCCCCCAGAAATCAAAATCTATTGAAAGTTATATGATTCCACAAAAAACTCCAGTGTGATTGAAAAGCCAGTGTCTAAGAGGAAAGGGGTTTTGATTAAAATTTTCCAGTAGGTGGTAGCCAGCCACTGGACTTCTTAGATGAAGTAAGATAAACTTGGGACAAGGAGTCCTGGTATATGCAAAAAAGATACACTAGTAAATAGAGTTTGTTCATTGTCCAAAGGATCAGCATAGCATTCTTTGGCTGTTGTTTTTTTTTTTTGCTGCATGAAGTGGCTTACCAACTTTTCCATCAGAACCATTAAAAGTTCTTTGTGTTAGAGTTAAGCACTGTGGCAGTGATTACAGGTGTCTAGAGTTTACTCTTTGTGCCTAAAATATCCCTTTCTGGTTCTTATTTTACCCATCTATTACCTCTCATTGTTATCAACATGTATAAGTGCATGTGGGATCAAATAGAACACTGCCATTATGCCACCAGCTATTGAAATCCGAATCTTAACACATCTGTCCCTAAAAGAAACACCCAACCCAACAACCAAATAAAAAAGAAAAGAACACCACAGTATAGTATGGTCTAAACACAAAGCAAGGTAAGAGGCCTGTAATCATTTGCAATCACAAAGCAGCATTTATAATCCACATTTAAAGTGACAACATCAGATAATCCAGATTTGTTCACACTTTACTAGCAGAAACCCCAGGTAGCTCATGAGTAAATATATAAAAATCAAGAATAAGGAGCAAGTGTTAGTTATATATACCCAGAGGCACAATATGGAAAAAATTGTACTATAGGCAGAGGACTCAAGGCCAGGAAGTCCTACACTCTAAATTGGTTTTGAGGCACACTACACTTTACAGCCTTGGACAAATCACCATAGTTCCTCAGTCCTATTGTTAGGGGCCTTGAATATTGACTTTCCGGTGAAAGAGAAATCAGGTGAGACACGATCTGGATATATTCTAGGCATAGTTTTCTTTTGACACGCAGCTGCGGAAAAGAGGACAGTCAAACAACATTCAAGACAATCTTTTCTTTCTCAGCCCATCGTTTGTACTTGGGTCCTACAGAAACCTGCTCAAGGATTGGCTAAGCAATCAGAGACGAGGGAAGGAAAACTCCTACTGCTTGCACAGTTCCATCTCAAAGGGCCACTATCACTACACAGATGGTTACATAATCAAAACCAAACATCGACACAGC
Source organism: Alligator sinensis (assembly GCF_000455745.1). NCBI lineage: Eukaryota > Metazoa > Chordata > Crocodylia > Alligatoridae > Alligator > Alligator sinensis. The sequence continues at coordinate 333,535 of NW_005842799.1, forward strand.
ATGTCTTCTTCAACAACTGGTCACACAGTAAGAAAAGTAACTGGAAAGATTATGGGGAACAGCACCACCCGGTGTCACTAGCCAACATTTTGTCAACCTATCTCTCTTGTACAACATTGTAAAGATTCCTTAGTCAACACAGGACAAGTGCTTTGAAAATGAAAAAAGCTGGATAGTACAAGAGATTAATATAATTGGTAACTCAATATTTTAATGAAACAACCAAGGGAAAAGTGTTTGAAATTTCAATTTGTCAAATGAAACTGAAAAGTGTGTGATCACAGGTCTATTTACAGCCTGCTAGCTGTAGTCCAGAGTGTCCCAGGGACGCAGGTTTGACCAAGGGGGAAGCCTCATCCAGAGGCAGACCCCAGTTGAAAGTAAAAGAAGAGAAAACCCTACCTGTTGCAGGGGTCCAGAGAAGCGGGGAGGTGCACCAGGGAAAACTGCCTGAGCGGTTTGTCAGCCACGCCTATCCCCAGCTGGAGCCAGGTGATGTCACGAAGAGACGTCACCTGGCGAAGTCAAAAACCGGCCCCGGGAGCACAGGTGGGGGATGCGCCAAGTGTAGGAGGAGTGGCGGGGAGCTGTCGAGGGGAGCTGGCCATGGTGGATGGACGTGCATCAGCAGCGGCAGCGGGAACCACGGAGGATCTCCATGCCGGGGAAGACCAGCAAAGATCAAAGGGGCCAGCAGTGAAGCTGGCACCGACAGTGGAGTCGGCACTGGCAGCGAAGCCAGCAGCGGGAGCTGCAGAGGATCTCTGTGCCAGGGAAGACCAGCGAAGATCAAAAGGGCTGGCAGCAAAGCCGGCACCAGCAGCGGGGCTGGCACTGGCAGCAAAGCTGGCAGCAGCAGCTGTGGAGGATCTCCATGCTGGGGAAGACCAGCAAAGATCCAAGGGCCAACAGTGAAGCCAGTAGCACCAGCGAAGCCAGCAGTGCCAGTAGCAGCGAGAAGAGCCAGCAAGGGAGCTCCAGTCGGAGGTGGCAGGTGCTGCGACTGTAAGGAAGAGGCGGATCCCAGAGGGGATAAGAGAGACCCCAGGCAGGGTGAAGACGTGGGCCCTGGCCCAGGGGACACGCCAGTTTAGGGGCATTAGGGGTGAAGAAGGCACAGGACTCTCCCTGCTGTTGCCCCTCTTCACTTTGCTTTTCTTTCTTGTCTCTTCCTTCCCGCGTTTCTTGTCGTTATTCCTTTATTTTGTTTTTCCACATTGGGTTGTTCCCATGGCGTGGTCTTCTCCAGTGGTGAGCATTTGGTTCATGTTTTTCTTTCTTAGTTAGATCTATTCTGTTCCCAGTCTTGAGCAGGGGAGCCTAGCACACTACACTGGGCTCGGGGAATTAGAGACCCCGTTTGGAGATGGAAGACCACGTGAGAACGCAGTGACAATCAACAGTGTCTGTTGTGGGACGCATGGCATTGAGAGGGGTAGCCCTAAAGGCTGAGCGTCACCAGACCCCCCGGCTCTGGCTAGAGCCCAAAGGCGCTGGTCTGCGGAGGAGGATACGTGGGTACCGGGGAAGACATCAAAAGGGGCCAGTCGTAAAAGATCCTGAGGCTCATCTCGTAGGTTGGCGTGTGGCCAGGGTGTAGGGGAGTTTGGAGCCCCATAGACATCCACCAGGGCACGTGACAACACTGGAGGTATCCTCTGAGGGGATCCCCTCCACTGGAGAACCATCTGAAGTCATGGCAGGTGAGTTTGGGGGATACCCAGAAGGTCATCGAGGAGCTCTACACGAGAGTCCTAGGCCAGTAAGACCAGTTGCCTGGGCAAAGGCGGCACGGGACCAGATCATCAAGCAGAGACGGGCACACAGAGGTTATATTCTATCACTGAGTATTCATCACAGCAATCACTTCCCCACTTTTAGTTGTATTCGAATAAAAGCAATGGCTCTATAGCATTGCTGGGAAGCAGTTCTTAGACCATGAAACAAATCCAAATTTCACTAGCAAACAAATGGGAAAGGCTGCTTTTAAAATTAATTCCGTTTGCCATATCCCTCTAACTGAAAAGTGATTGAGATACAGCTGCTCAAAAATGTATTTCAGTATTTGCATTCACTATATTGTACATAATCAAATCACGATACACCTGATAATATCAACTATTTTCAACACTATTTTCTGCACATATGATTCACCTTGTCATTTGTTTAGGGCAGCAACAATTTTAAGATAGAGAAATAGTGAAAAGCCATAATTTTGAGATTTCCTTTGCCCACATCAGAATTCTGTGCCTTTCCCCCTTGTTCACCAAACTGGATATATGTATCATAAGATATAAGTCAGCTAAATTTCAGGGCCTCATCTCTTACATCCTAGCCATGTACAAATCAGAATTATTTATTTGGTTTTTTTGTACTATGTTTATGTTCCTGGCTTAGACTGAATTATTGGAAAACTGGGAAAATATGGGAAAGGTAGTACTGGGGAGGGAAGTATAGATGGTTTAGGGGTCGAAAATGGGAAAAGTGGTGTTTGTCTTCAATACTTGACATTAATTACTCTGTTCCAGTCTGGTAGCAAAAAGAAACATGGGAATGGCTGTGGTACATTGTAATGTTAAAGTTATAGAGCTAAATTAATTATCAGTGGTTTCCAGATCTTGTGGACATGTAAGTATATTTATCACACCCCCATCTTGCAGTTATTTTTTTGGAGAATGATTAGTATTAAACTGGCAAGTGGTTGACATGTCAGCTATTAAATATTCCCAAATGGAACAAAATGTAAGGCTCTTCTGGGGCAATAGTGACAGTGCTGGATAATTTAGTCTTCCTCTTCCATTAAGTTAATTCCTAATGTAAATACAATTGCAGTGGAAATTGTGGCTAGTCAGGCTAGAGCTGAATTTGGTCCAGACACCACATAGACAGCTGTGCAGGCTTCTATGACTGCTAAAAAGAATTCCTTATTGGTGCATCATATATACAGGTCTAGGTCATATTTTTGCTAAATCCACTTGAGACTAGAACTGAAATCAAGATCAATTTCCTCACCCTGAAATTGGGACAAGCCAGGGTTCTGGACACTCTTAGCCGCTTTGAGTGTATAATATTCTTTTATATGCATGCTTATTTCAGTAGAAAGATTTTGCACAGGACTAGAGGTATTATTAACACGCATCCCTGATTTTATTACCCTGGCATTAGCTTCTAATTAAAACATTACAAATTGATCCTTTATCATCAGTACACAAAGGAGGCTTCACAAAATGGTGCCTCGTCATAGATTACAGAGTAACTCATCCAAAGGACCTTTGTACTGGTTGTGTTTTATGGTCAAACATTAAATACTTTTTTGAAGTATTCTCTCAGTGGTTACTTTAAGATTCGTTCCTCTCCCTTCTAACTGCTAAATGCTATTATGGGGGTCCCCAGAATTGGATCCCTTTTATAATGTTAAGAAGAATTTCAAATGTGGCCTTAAAATGCATTTTTTTTTTTATTTTGGCTCTTCACATTGCTGCATGGAAGCCCTGTTTTGTCATCATGAGCAACAATGTGCTTTTCATTCCCTTCAGAGGTGCATTTACAGCTATTTTAAGGGAATTGACACCATGCATAAGAGCAGTTTCCATAACATGTGAGCTGATGTTCTCCACCCCAGCTACTTCCAGGATGAGCACAAACCATAGCATGACATGCTCCTTCCTAATCCAAGCAGTTGAGACGCTTAAATTAGTGGGAGGATTATGATATGGAACCTATGGTCAGCCTGGGTCACTTGTCAGTAATACATATAAAGGGAGCAGTAGTCTGCAACTGTTTGTAAATTAGGTTCTGCTCTCAGATTCAGAGCTGGCAACTCAGCTGGACCTTGCATGAAGTACACCTGGCATGCCTGCTACTCAGCCATACTTTCTTACTTGCCTGCAGATTAATGCCAGTACATCTCAGTAGTGTAAAAAGAAGTTGTTGGGGACAAAATGTGAGCACAAAAACAGATTTGGCCTGGAATTGATATTTACTGTGATTGAACCATTGCAGTTTTGTGCGATTCTAAACATACACGCAACATTACAGGGAGTCAAAAGAAGGATTACTTTGTTTGTTACTGTCTGTTACAACCACAGCCCACTACTCTGACCAAGTAGGCTGTTGCCTATGAAGGCTCATGCCTCTCTCTCACAGTCTCTAAGGTGCCACCCTGTCATGCCTTCTGCCTGGCAGCAGACTAACGTGGCTAACCGCCTCTCCATTATTCTGAGGAAAAGCCAACACACCAGCAATACTTACTCATCCAGAAAAAAAGAACTTCAATCCATAAATCAAGTATCAGTGTAAAGGATCAAGATATTAAGGGAACATAAATAACACTTCTCTTGAATTATCTGTGCATTGATTTCACGGAGGAAGCAACAGCCTCAATCTCAGAGTACACAATTCAGATTATTCAACAGGTCAATGACTACAGAAAGTGGTTATTTTGTAGGAGATCAGATTTTTATAGTAACATTCTGCTTTTGTTTAATTGGAGCTGAAATGAAAAATTTGGATCAGAAGATTTGAGGCTTTCAAGTTGAAAGGCAGATACCCACAAATAATACCAAACAGAATGTCACAACCAAAGTCCAAGTGTCACTGCATTGTATTATAATTTAGAAGTTCAGGCCATGTGTTTGGTCTGGCCTGTGCACTGAGGTTTAAATATAAACATTTAGATGCAGTATCCCAGAGTTTGGGATGTTCTGATGAGAAACTCTGGTTTGTGGCAACACCTAAAATAGCTAACTCCCCAAATGAACCAGGTGCATAGAAGCCAAGTCATTTTTCAGCACAGACAGGATGAATTCTGCTCGCTGTTTTATTGCCATGGTATAAGGAAGATGGGAAAACTTCCAATTTAGTGCCCAGAAATTGTATGATCATATTCTATGAGTTATCAAAAGGTTAAAAAGTTGAGCCAAAAAACCCCCAAAACAAGCAAACCCCCAAACCAAAGTAATCTGCACCTGTAAAGTGGTGTTTTCATTCCCCTATTTCATACAGATGTTATTATAGCTAGGGACCTACCTAACTCATGGGAAGAGAAAGCAATTTTCACAGCTTGGTCATGGCCCAAAGAGCTGATTCTGCTGTCATTTTGCAGCAGCCTCGCCCCTCAGCACTGATTGACAGAGAGGCCCCAGGGGAAGGAAGAATAATGGGGTGGCCACCATCTTGACTGCTGGCTGCCCTTCGTGCTGCCCCACTCCTTGGTACTGATTGGCAGAGGCATGAGAGGGCAGCTGCCATCTTGGCTACCACCCTTCATGGCACCCTGCTAGCCAGTGCCATCCCCTTCTGGCTGGATAGCGAGGACCCTTGGCTCTCACCGGGGAGCTGGAATTTTATATTTATTATGGTTTTTTTGTTTGATTTCCTGGGAAACGGCAGCCAATTCCATTTTTTTGTGAAGACTGCTGTTTTTTGCTGTTTTCTAAAAACTGATTTTTCTAAAAATTGCAAAACCACAATTTAAGTAGGTCTCTAATTATAGCAGCTTATATTTGATTGCTTTTGTAACTCATCAGTTTCAGATTTCTTTCTCCTCTCTCCTCCCTAGCCAAGTGACTACTTTTAAAATAATATTACTAGTGCTATGAACTCAGTTAGCAACAGACAGCTCCAGAATAAGGAAGTGTAAAGTTTGTAGGAGGGTAATGACAGCAGTGATATTTGGGGTAACAGACTGAGATCATCGCAGCAGCAAGGGCTGTGTGGCAATTGTTGAATGGGACAATGTCAGGAGGGTATTTGTCACACGGGCTATTGTATTAGAAGCATAATGGACTGTGCCCCTAGTTCCTAGGAGACTAGAGAAGCTTTAAATATTTCTGGCCCTTGACGTGGTGAGGGCTCTACCACTTAATCTCAGACTCAAATTCTAAACCAAATCATCTGCAAAGAAATTTGGTGCCAAGTAAGTTACTCAAGCACAACTCCTTCTCTCCTGCCTCCATGGCCCATGACTCCTTTCCTCCCCTGCAGATCCTGTGTGCACATAGGCAAACCCATTATTAGCCTCTTCCTCCTAGAAAGATAAAATGCAAACATTTTTTTACAAGACTGTCCAATTTAGTCCTATTCCCCAGACACATTATCTACAGATATCCAAGGAAGTGGCTTAAGCCTGTGCTCCCTCTGAGGTATTGTTACACTTAGCATGTACCAATTGTACTTACAATGCTAGTGTCCAAGTATTCAGGCACACATGCTGAGTACCATCATAGCATTGTAAAGTTAGGCCTTTTCTGGCGAGGAGTATCTCCAGATCATATTATCTAGCACTTGTTGAACTAATGGCAGACTGCTCTCCAAGGCTAGGGACAGACATTACAGACAAACCGGTTTAAGTGATCAGAAACTGATTTAAACCTGTAACAGAACATAAGTTCAGTGCACATAAACCAGTTTCAAAATGGCTAAAACTGGTTCAAGATAAACCTGGTTGAATGTAGTATCAGACTTAACTGATTTGGGTCAAACCAGTTTATGTAATATTTGCTCCAGAGCCTTCCTGGTTTAAGTTAAATCAGAGTCCCCCAGCATCCCTGATGCTTTGCATCTCTGGGTGGGGCTGTCTGCTCCCCTGCTTCTTGGCCGGAGCTCTGGTGGAGACTGCATGTACAGCAGGGTCTGCCTGGCTTCCCCTTTCTCCACTTCCCCCTCGCTGCTCAAGCAGGGATTCCCCCTTCCCTCCCATCTCCCACAACATGGACCCCAGCCCCACAGCCCCTAGGCATGTGGTGTGCTAGCTAATGTAGAGAGGTGTCTGTGTGTGTGTGTGTCCAATTGCACTGGGACAGGCAGACAGAACAGTGTCCACTTAGAGCTTTTGGAGCTAATCAACTGGTCAACTGGTAATGTCCCTCCATTCCTTCCTTGAAAAAACTGTTTAAGAAGAGCTTGAACTAATGAAAGAGGCTTTTATTTTGTTGATGGCTTGATAAACACTGATAAACCCTGCTGGCTCCTTGCCTGTCAGTTTGCTGCAGACAGTATGAAAAAGTAGGGAGAGGGAGATTGAAAAGCTCTGTATCATCAACACATACATACACTGCACACAACCCATGCTTTACTTCAGAGTGCTAGCAGGGGGCTGAGGTCTGGCAACACTCTCACCCCTTGAGCAGCCAGCGGGGAAAAGCCTGGGATGGTGCAGGCAGACTTCCTTAATCAGAGTGTCCTGCTGGTGCCTGGCCATGCCTCCAGGTCAGCTCAGCGGTGTGGAAGGGAAGGGAGGGCTGCTATAGCACCCCCTGGTTTCTAGCCTGAGCTGCTGCAGGCATGTACCTGAATTTCTTCAGTCCAGAGGGGATGTCTTTATAGTTACAAACCAGTTCAGCCTAGCCAGGTTAGACTAACTGGCTCGGACTGTAAATAAATTCTTCCTTATGTCCAGCTTGAAATGGACTTGGAGAAGTTTGTGACCGTTTAACCTTGTCATCCCATGGGGCACTATGGTGAACAGGCGTTCCCCCAGATCCTGATGTACACCCCTCATATGAGTGACCACAAGATGAATATGAGACACCAGGTCACCCCTGAGCCTGCGCTTTTCCAGACTGAAAAGTCCCATAGCTCTCAGCCTCTCATCATAAGCCTGTTTTCCTGCCCTCTGATCATGTGTGTGGCTCTCCTCTGGACTCTCTCAAGTTTCTCCACATCCTTTTTGAATTGTGGAGCCCAGAATTGGATATAGTACTCTAGCTGCGGCCTCACCAAGGCTGAGTACAGTGGGAGGATGACATCCTGGGATTTGCTAGAGAAGCATCTATGCATGCAAGCCAGAGGTTTGCTTGCTTTGCTGGCTGCAACATCACATTGGTGGCTCATATTCATCTTGTGGTCACTCATGACCCCCAAGTCCCTTTTGGCTGTGGTGCCAGCAAGCGTAGCACTGCCCAGCCTATAAGAACTGTGGATTTTTCTTCCCAAGGTGGAGTACCTTGCATTTTTCAGCATTGAAGACCATCAGGTTTTCATCTGCCCATTTTCTGAGCCTGTCAAGGTCAGCCTGGATCACCATCATGTCCTTGGGTATGGACGCTTTACCCCAAAGTTTGGTGTCATCAGCAAACTTGGCCAGTCTGCTTCTGACACCAATGTCCACATCATTAATGAAGATGCTGAAAAGAATATGCCCGAGGATGGAGTCTTGGGGGACCCCACTGGTCACAGCGCACCTCAATGATTGACTTCCATCAACTACCACTCAGACTGGCTGACCTGCTCGACCGGACTTTAAACTGAGCTCGCCAGGGGATGAGGGGAGTACCGCCACTGCAAGCCCACTGGGCAGCTTTTGTAAACCCAGCAGGCTAAGGCACTCAAGGGAACCCACCCCTGCCCCAGCCTCAGCCCCATAGCGATCTGTAGGGAAGGCAAGGGCCCCCAATGAGACACTTACATGCCTGTACACCGATGCCAGGAGCTTGGGGAGCAAACAGGAGGAACTGGTCCTCCTGCTAAACAAAAAGGATTACGATCTCATAGGGATAATGGAGACCTGGTGGGACTCCACCTATGACTGGGGCACAGGTATATATGGCTATACCTTGTACAGGAGAAATTGTATGGAAAAAAGGGGCGGGGGGGGTAGCTCTCTATGTCAAGGAAAGCTATGTGTCCCTGCAAGCTGACACTGGCACCCTGGGTGGACGATTGGAGACTCTCTGAGCCAAAGTCCATGGCAAACAAGGCACAGGGGACACAATGGTGGGAGTCTACTACAGACCTCCTAGCCAAGATCAAGAGCTTGACCAGGAATTTGCCAGGGAACTGGCTAAGGCTGCATGTTCCCAGTGCATGGTTGTCATGGGAGATTTCAACTACCCTGACATCTCATTGGAAGAGCACTCAGCCACATCCAAATGGTCGCAAAGTTTCCTCATGTGTGTGGATGAGCTCTATCCGACTCAAGAAGTCTATGGACCAATGAGAGGCAAAGCACTGCTCAACCTGGTACTGGCAATGGGGCATGACTTAATCAGTGACCTAAAGACTGAAGGGAACCTGGGAGAAAGCGACCATGAGCTGATCACCTTCACCATCCGCCAGAAAGCTGGCAAGTCAGTCAGCAAAGCGGAAGTCCTCAACTTCAGGAAAACTGACTTTGACAAACCCAGGAGGCTTGTTGGTGAGGTCCTAAGGGACCATGACCCAAAGGGGAGGGGAGTTCAGGAAGAGTGGTTGCTCTTCAAGGGAGTGATCCTGAAGGCACAAGCAATGTCTATCCCAACTCAGAGGAAAGGCAGCAAAAGGGCACAGCAGCCCCCTGAGCTTTGCAGGGAACTAGTGGACTTCCTGTGAGGGGGCTGGACTTGATGATCTTCCAAGGTCCCTTCCAGCCCTAATGTCTATGAAATCTAATGTCTATGACTAAAAAGAAAGGCCTATAAAGGATGGAAGGCTGGATCCACTCCAAAGGAGTGCTCTGCACTGGTCTGGACCTTTAGGGAGTGAACCAGGAAAGCTGGGTCAACTCACAACCGATGCCCAGGAAAAAGCCAACCTGCTCAACGGGTATTTTGCGTTGGTTTTTCACCAGCCCCAAGGGATGGCTCTGCTCAATATGGTACAGGATGGCCAGAGCGAGGGAGAACTGTTACCTTTCATCAATGCTGACCATGTGAAAGAACACCTTGAAAGGCTGGACACCTTCAAGTCAGCTGGCCCAGACAGCTTACACCCCAGGGTACTTAAGGAGCTGGCTAGCATCATAGTTGTGCCACTTGCATGGAACTTCAAGAACTCGTGGCGCTCAGGTGAAGTGCCCGAAGATTGGAAGAAGGCCAATGTGGTGCCTATCTTCAAGAAAGGGAGGAAAGTAGATCTGGGGAACTACAGACCCATCAGCCTGACCTCTATCCCAGGGAAGATCTTGGAAAAAATCATCAAAGAGACCATTCTTGACAAACTGGCTGAAGGCAACTTCCTGAGAGATAGCCAGCACGGGTTTGTTGTGGGTAGGTCTTGCCTGACCAATCTCATCTCCTTCTACGACCAGGTGAGAAGTGATTGACGACCAGGTGAGAAGTGATTGGACGAGGGAGAAGTGATTGCTGTCATATATCTTGACTGTAAAAAAGCTTTTGATCTTGTATCCCACAATCATCTTATAGAAAAACTGGCCAACTGCGGCCTTGGCTACATCACAGTCTGCTGCCTGGGGAATTGGCTTCGAGGTCAGACACAGAGGGTGGTAGCCTAGGTAAGAGTCCTCTCATCCCCGCTGAGACTCCTGCCAGCTCCTTCTGAAGTGAAGTCACCATGCTGGATTCTCTGTTCAGATCAAATGGTCTGATTATCTTGCTGCCAGCAACAGGGCAGGGTCAATACATCCTGGTACTGATTATAATGATAGTTTTAAAAATGAAAACCTCAGGTCTGCCATTCCTCATTTCACCTTATATACTGTGGTATTCACATCCCAATAGTAGGGAGAATCTTACTGTATTTTATACACACTCACATGCTAGCACATATTTGTGACTAGTGCTCCATCATATCATCACATGTACCTCACAATATGCTTCACAGCCCCCCCAAAAATACTCCCAAGCAATGGCTGAAGTGGAGGGAATGCAACTCACATTATAGTATTTTTGTAGACTATTTCAAAGTATCAAACATGTATTGAATGTTTTACAGCAGGATTCTCCTCTCATAAAGACCTTATCATTTCATTTCAGGTAATAACATCACGGTGAGGGGCAGCAAAACAAACCAAAGTAGAATGGCGTGCGGCAGCAAAGGCATACGGATAGCACAGGAGAGTCCATGTTAGTAAATACATGCATTTGAGTCACTTCTTATTGGCATAGTGGTGGAAGCAAGTCGAAGGAGGGGAAGTGGTCAGAGAGACTGGCTTGAAAAGGGCATTCCACACGCAGCATGTCACTGGGGCAGAAGGCACTGCGGATGTGGATTACCATACAGCCATGGGTGACAATGACACTGCCAGGTCTTGTGAACCAGCATCTGGCTGCTTCTCCTTGTCCTTTTTAAGTCTCCATAAGTTTTAGGATTACTAGTAAGTATAAATGCTATGAACATGGACAGTCTAAACCCAAGTATTCATTGCTGGTATTTACCAGCCCGACAAAACTGATCCCTCAGTGATTTATTTTTAAAAGAAACATCAGGAACCTGAGAAAATTCTCAGCAGCACAAACAACCCCACAATAAGAAACCCCAAAACACAACCCTGTAACAAGCCAGCTTGTTTTTGCATAGAAGAAATCTTATTTCATAGAAAAAAAAATCTTCCCAGGAGTCATTATAAATAACAGCAAGTAAAAATAGTTTACAGATGAGAAACCACTTTGACCGAGTCCTGTTGAGTGATCAGGTACAAAGATAAATCCATACAGCAGTGCACAGCATGTGCGCATATCATCCTGCTTGGTTTACTAGCTTCCCTCTGTATTTACTGCACTTGCTTAGGAAATGTGAGGTATTTAAGGCACTTCTCAATCAGTTCTAAATTGGATGTGTTTTAATTTTCCAACTGCACTGCTCTGGCAGTGCCTAAAGGAATCGACATCCAGATGGGGCCGTAGCAGGTAGACTATTTCACACAGCTCTGTTAATCCTTTGTGCGCCTTTGACATTTAAACTCCCTCTTATCTAAATAAAAGGTCTAAGTTCCTCAATAGCACCTCTCTCAAAAGCACTTCTACAGTTTGGATCTAGCTTTTCGGAGCCCAAGGAAATTACTTTCAAGTTGCATCTTTTCTGTGTACATCACTAGATTTTGGGTTTGCTTTGATTTTTGCTTTTAACAGATCATCAGACACCAATGACCAAAAATGCCCCCTGCCACCTCCCTTCAGGGGCCCCAACACTGCAGTGTTTATATCAGCAATGAAAAACTTCTTTGAGGTTAAGAGCAAATAAATAAAGATTGAAACTCACCTGAGAGATGAGCCCACGTGAGGGGTGCTGGGATTTAGGAAAGTTCACCAAGGTGCTGTAGGACAAAGCTTCAGACCTCCCTGCTCCTGAGTCAGGCTGCTGACCTCCTCCCTGCTCTGTGTCAGTGAAACAGTGAAGAGGAGGAGGAGATTGTGCTTCAGTTCCTGCTGCTCTTGCTGGTACCACTGCTGAGGAGTCAGACATACCCAGTTCCTTCCTGCCTCGCTCCTTCCCACAGACACAAAAAGCACCAGGCAATGAGCAGACCATAAACATGTGGCTGTCCAATATACACTGTCACAAATAAACAGGCACAGACCTAACCCAGAAACAATTTCAGTAGATACCCACAAATGATACCAAACAGAATGTCACAACCAAAGTCCAGGTGTCACTGCATTGTATTATAATACATCTAAACACCTTTCTGCAGAACTTCGTTGTGCACATCTATGTGGTGCACACAAAGCATTCAGTGTATTAGTAGTTGTTACATGGGTTGCAATGGCCCCTAGTTGCAACTGAGGCCTTGCACGAGGTGCAGTCCAATCACACAATGGACTGGAAAGACTATCCCTGCCCTGAAGACCTTAAACAGATGAGAAGGAGAGAAAGGGCAGGAAATAGGGTGTTCTATTACCTGGTTTGACAGACAGGGTAGAGAAGTGAGGCCCAGGAAAATTAAACAACTTGTCTGGAGTTGTGTCAGAGCTAGAAATGGTACCTGAATGCCAGTTCAGCAGTTCATACCCAAACCATCCACCCTGTTCCACGCAGAGAGGGGAACAGCAGACACTGCTCATTATACAAGACGCTGTGTGACAGTTTGGGTGGCTGTGTGTGCCCTAAGTGAAAAAACCCAACACCCCCCCCAACTAATACAGTCACATTTAAGTCAGAGACAACTTAGACAAGAGTGGCACCACCTTCCCCACCCACTTTATTTCCTCTTTGCTCCAGCATTTCCTACTCTTGCTGCGTTTTTAGCTATACAGCTCTAAGGAGATGTAATGATTCTGCTCCCTTTGTACTGTGCCTTTAAATAGTAGGAGACTTCTTGAAAATGGGAAGTTATAGGCAGATATAGAGACCATAGATTTGGCAAATGGGAGACTTGCACAACGCATGGTCTGAGAAAGACTTTCTCTCTTTAAATCTAGATGGACTAAAATACAGATCTGGCTTCTCATTGCAAGAAAGAAAACTGGTCATGAGGATGCAATAAGATTTATAGAAGTTGAATGGTTTCAGGCACTGCTGTGAGTTGTGCCAATGCTGGATTCAAAATAGCTCCTTATTCTGAGTATATGCAAAGGGATCAGGTATGAAAGGTCACCTTGCTATACAATGGCTGTTGCTCCTTCAGGGCTTCTGAGACTATGATCCCCAGAGGGTTAAACAGTGGTGCTTGTTAGTGGACAACAGGGGAGATGTAGAGGAACAATTAAAGGCTGAAAAGATGATCTGAAAAAGCTGCAGAAAATAAAATGTGTCATCTCTAAATGTGTATCAAGTTCCTATTTGGAGCAAGGCATAAATACAAATGTGATCCATTTTGTACAAGGGAAGCACAAGCTCTCAGGATGCTAATACATCCCAACATGTTTCAGAACAGAGAGACTGTTGGCAGTATTAAATTAATACAGAAGATTTTGGTCAAGTGCATCAGTAATAATCAGAAAACTGCTTGCATTTTAATAGAAATAAAATAAAGTAGATTTAGGTCACAATCCAAAAATAATAAGTCTCAGGAAGAACAACAAAATTGATTAGTGCCTTTAGTAGTATATAGGCTCACTGCCCTTCAATGCAAATATAACCGCCCTTCCCCTGCCCCTCCCCCTTATATGGTATGTGATGTCACAAGTCCCACCCCCTGACCCCAGTCGCATGGTGTGTGACATCACAAACCCTGCCCCCACCCATCACATGGTGTGTGACATTGGCAACTCTGCCCCCACCCACAGTCACATCGTGTGACATCAGTAACCCCACCCCTGCCCTCCAGTCACATGGTGTGACACCACCACCACATGATCCATGACATCAGAAGGACAGCCCATGCAGCCCCTACCCACAGCCCACCCCCTCATGCTGCAAGACCTGCCCTAGACCATGTGGTACAGTTATGACCTATCAGGCCCCAGACTGCTCTAGCCCCCGGGGCACAGGCGTGGCCTATGGGGTGGCAGTGGGGTGGTGTGACCCCTCTAACAACCCACCCCACCACACCCAACCAACTGGAGTGAGCAGAGGGGGTTTCAGAGGCCTCCGACCTCCCCAAGAATGACACCGAACCAACTGGAGTGAGTAGAGGGGTGGGGGGGCTTAGGCTGCAAGACCACCAGCTCTATCTGCTTTGCCAAACAAACCCTCTGTTTGTCTGAGACTGTGCTAAGGCAAGCAGGGGCGGATATGGATTCTTTCACAATGCCAGTAGGCCCCCTCACCACAACCCCAAGATGGCCGCATAGAAAGCGTTACTGTAGAAATAGTTTTGAGTAGGAGGGCAGGCCCCTAACCCAAAGACTCTTTGAGACTCCCAACCCTGTTCAGGAAGACCCAATGAACAGGCAAATGGAGGAGGCCCAGGACCCGAAGCAGACATTGAGAATTTGGAAGATGGTATCTTTGTGCCAGAGCCTGCATGCGAAGCAGAGGAGAGGCCGATAAGAGACTTGGAGCATGGTTGTGGGGGTGGGGTGGGGCACTTATATTTTGATATTTTGCAGGCAGTCTATTGGCTGTTACAAAACATAGAGAAGCCAGAGATACCAAACTGCTAGATGGTGCCAAAGAACTGCACAGGAAATTAGGCATGTCTCTATATCAAAAGGTTATGCTCCATCAAGTACCTTTGTTTGAAGACCTTGAACAAGTTAACATTCACATAGTGATGCATAAAGAAAAAAATGGGTGGAGTTTATTTAAAACACAGGACACACCCAGATACCCTGACACTTCTTTTCTTCTGCTGAATGGTGAACATTATTACGGTATTTTGGATGTGAAAAAGGTGTTTGGCATGAGAAATTATTGCGATCTTTGTCAGATGTTGTACAGCCATAGCCATGTGTGCAGGTTCCGATGTCGTCTTTGCCTGAGCCTGAACTGCGCTGAAAACATGGGCAAGACACACAGGTGCCCTAATTGTAAGCTGTTCTGTCGTTCCAAAGCATGCTTAGAAAGGCATGTGACCCTGGCCTCTGAAAAACGGATCGAATGCCTGACTAAAACTCTGTGCGATGAGTATAAATCTTACATGAACAAAAAGGATGAGTGCAAAGGGAGGCAGTGCAAACAGTGTTATGGGAAAATTACAGATGTAAAAAAGCACTGGTGCTTTATGTGCCAGATTAAAGAGCCTGAAGATGGTGAGGGGTACATTTTTTATGATTTTGAACGTGTGCAGGAGATGGGGATGCATGTGCCCAACTACATTTTTGCAATAGAGTTAAAGACGGGGGAAAAAAAACCTCAGAAAGCCACAGGCAAAACTCCCAAAAAGGCTTGTAAAGCTAAGCCCAAAAAGCGAGAAAGCACTTGGGAGTTTAAGGGCAAAGAATGTCTGTCTGATTTTATTCAGGTCTTTATGGATAAAAAGTTCAAGGACTACTCTTTCATAGCTCACAACGCCAAAGGCTATGATGGTTACTTCATTGTTAGCCAGTCATTGAAGGAAAAAATGGGCGTGAAACTAATCACCCAGGGTGGTAAACTCATGTGCATAGAAGTGACCAGGATAGGCACCCATTTCATAGATTCTTTAAACTTTTTGCCAATGAAACTTAGCAGGCTTCTACAGATGACGGGATTTGAAGGATGCAAAGGTTACTTCCCACATTTTTTTAACACGGCAGAAAACCAAAGTTATATGGGGCCTCTCCCAAAGGTGGAGTACTACAGCGTTGAAAATATGATGTCCAGTGAGAAAGAACAGTTTTTAGAATGGTATCAGAATAACCGTGATAAGACCTTTGACATGCAAAAGGATCTGGCCTATTATTGCCAGCAGGATGTAAAAATTTTGAAAGGAGGCCTGCTGCCTCTACAGGGATGAAATTATTAAAAAGACACGGCGGGTAGGCTGAGTGAAAATAGATGGTGAACTCCAAAACATAGAACGCTGCATAGATCACACTGCATAGATCCTTTCCAATACCTCCGTCTACATGGCCACGTACATGGAACCACAGATCATAGCACTTCTCCCCCTGGACAACTATCACAGAGAGAAAAAGAGGTTTTCAACTCCATCTATCTAGTGGCTAATGTACATTTTGGAGAAAGAAAATATTCAAATTCAACATGTCTTATAGGGTGAGGAATTTCAGGTAGGCCCCAATTTTTTTAGATGGCTATGCCAACATTGATGGGGAACCTACGGTGTTTGAATTTAATGGATGTTTTTTCCATGGTTGTGTCACTTGCTACAATGAGAAAGACCAGAACCCATTGATGGGGACCACCTACAGGTTTCTGAATTACCAGGCATTGTACAAGACCAATTATCTCAAGAGAGAGGCGTTTACCATTAGGACCATTTGGGAGCACGAGTGGAGGGCTCTGTTAGAAATGGATGGGGAGCTGGCAGATTTTTTAAGCAGAACCCTGCTGCCTTCTCCACTGGTGCCTAGGGACGCTCTTTTTGGGGGGGAGAACTAATGCCATCTATCTATCTTATCAAACTAAATCCAGCGTACAAATACACTATTACAATTTTACTAGTTTTTACCCCTTCATAAACAAAATGAAGGAATACGCTCTTTTTGGGGGGGAGAACTAATGCCATCTATCTATCTTATCAAACTAAATCCAGCGTACAAATACACTATTACAATTTTACTAGTTTTTACCCCTTCATAAACAAAATGAAGGAATACCCAATTGGACACCCTGAAACCATTCATGACAATTTCCAACCTCTGTTGAGCTATTTTGGAATAGCCAGGGTGAAGCTGTACCCACTGCGAAACCTTTTTTTCCCCGTGCTACCCATCAGGGTGAACGGGAAACTTATGTTCACACTGTGCCACCTCTGTGTGGAAACAAGACAGCAGAAGTGTGACCACACTGATGGAGAGAGGGTCCTCCTGGGTACATGGTGAACACCAGAATTGAATAAAGCTATCACCAAGGGGTACATAGTAGCTCAAATCTATGAAGTTTGGCATTTTGCTGAGAGGTATAGCACCCTTTTTTCATGGTACATAAAAATGCACCTCCGACAGAAGCAGGAAGCCTCGGGCTACCCCGCCTGGTGTACTGACCAAGAAAAACAAGAGAGATATGTGGCCAATTTCTTCGAGAAAGAAGGCGTGACCTTACGCTCAGAACATATCAAACCCAACCCCGCAAAGCACCAAATAGCAAAACTGTTTCTAAATTCTTTGTGGGGTAAATTTGGTCAGAGAACCAACTTGCCCACCACCAGCATCATGAGAGACCCTGAAGAACTCTTTGGCTACCTCTTTTTTCCTGCCTATGACATTTTATCTTGCGACTTTATTGATGATAAGGTAGCCTGCGTGTCTTGGAAGCATGCCAAAGAGTGTTACACGCTCTCGGGTAACACAAACATCTTTATAGCCTGTTTCACCACCGCTTATGCACGCTTAGAGTTGTACAAGCTGTTAGACAGCTTGCAAGACCGGTGTCTGTACCGCGACACAGATTCTGTGATATTTGTGAGCCACGAGGGAGATTGGAACCCCCCGCTAGGTGATTATTTAGGCGAGCTCACCAGCGAAATCCCACCAGATGAGCACATCACAGAGTTTGTGTTGGCTGGTCCGAAAACCTACGGGTACACGTTGTCCAGGGGAAAGGTTTGCTTGAAGGTCAAAGGGATTACCCTGAATGTGGCCAACTGTGAAAAAGTCAACTTTGAAACCTTGAGCGATCTTGTTCTAGACTATGGGGCAAACCCCGCTGGGGACACTCCTAAAACAATCGTGCTACAACAGCGCTCTATCATCAGGAACAAAAGCAAGTGGACAATAGAAACCAAAGCCTTGAGAAAAATGAAGAAAGTTGGTTATGACAAAAGGGTCCTCACAGAAAACTTTAACAGTCTCCCCTATGGTTTTTGAACACGGAGTATGTGCTGGAAGCACCCCTTTTCTGTGATTTTGGCAGGCCCTGGCAACTGTGGTAAAAGTTACTTTATAAAAAGCCTTCTGGATCACGCTGACAGATTGTTGTCTGTTATGCCTGAGAATATGGTGTGGTGCTATAGCTGTTGGCAGCCTTTGTATAAAGAACTGCTTTGTAAATCTCCTTTTATCAAGTTTGTGGAGGGTCTACCGGACAGTCTCAACGACGACTGTTTGTTTCCTCCTAATCAAATAAATATGGCTGTGGTAGATGATTTGATGGACTCTGCCTGTGATAGCGGTGAAATCGAGAAAGCCTTTACCATGGACGTGCACCATCGAAATCGTAGCATTATGTATATAGTTCAAAATGTTGTCTGTCACGGGAAAAGGAGCTGCACCATTACCCTTAACACAAACTACATGGTTTTGTTAAAAAACCCCAGGGATAAGTTACAGATAGAGTCCCTGGCACAGCAGATGTACCCCGGTAAGGCCCAGTTCTTTCTAGAAGCTTTTGAGGATGCCACTAAAACACCTTACGGGTATCTGGTGGTTGATTTAAATGCTTCTACCCCAGACACTGTTAGATTAAGAACTGGGCTTTTTCTTCCCAACCAACCTGCTGCTTACACTTTTAAAAAAGCAGCAGATGGGAATAAAAAGAAATGCTGTAGCGGTGGCCTCTTCTTAGTTCTCGAGACAGTGGAAGGGAAACATGTCTAACCACGTAAAAAGAAATTTGGCTCTCTTAAAACTGCTTCTTCAATCCTCCCCACAGCAGAGAAAAGCTATACTCTGCTCGGCCTCTGACGATTTAGTAGCGGCCATTTCAGAAATTGCTCTGAACACCTTAAAGGGAAACATCCCTTTGACACTGCATCAAATTCGCGGGCTGAAAAAGAGACGCGGGATCATAAAAAACCTAAGGAACAAAAGATTGCCTCTTAAAAAAAAGAAACAGCTGGTGAAACAGTCTGGGGGATTTATCGGCCCTCTGTTAAGTTTTGCTTTCCCTCTGATTATGGGGCTTTTGACTAGCTGGTGATGGAGCACGCAGAAAAAATATACCTGGTGCCCAAACATGAGCTGGAACAATTAAGGGCTCCCCAACCACCTCAGGAAAATATCAGAACCAAGGCAACCCACTTATTGGATGCTGAAATAAGGGATATTCTCCAAAGGCAGGGTTTAGCAGAATATGATAAAGCTAAACTGTATGCCACTGTGCTTCAGAAATACCTGAACTATGTAAAGCAGGGTGATGTGGTCAGAGGGAAATTAACCCTGTTTCTGCCAGGACAGACCCCCCTAGAAGCTGGAAACCCCGCAGAAACCCCAACAAACCCTGACCTCATCATTCAGGAAATATTGGATAACGTGCATAGGGTTTAGCAGAATATGATAAAGCTAAACTGTATGCCACTGTGCTTCAGAAATACCTGAACTATGTAAAGCAGGGTGATGTGGTCAGAGGGAAATTAACCCTGTTTCTGCCAGGACAGACCCCCCTAGAAGCTGGAAACCCCGCAGAAACCCCAACAAACCCTGACCTCATCATTCAGGAAATATTGGATAACGTGCATGCCCAATACAGGAAAAATGCTAAAGTGTTGCTCACTAAGTTGAGCCAGCGCAAGGATATTTCTTCTTGGGAGGATCAAGGGGGTTTCGTCTACAAAGGGATGCTCGTCAAGGGTTCTAACGTACTCAACTTGGTCCAGGGAACCCTTCAGACTCATGCCGGGTCTAGTAAACGTCCGCCTAAAGGCTGGGACATCTTTATGAAAGCCATGGCCGAGCCGAACATACCATCTTCTGTTATGGGCAACACCGTGAATCGTGATCATCTGGAATGCCTGAAAGCATTTGCCTCAGACCAAGAGACACCAACAGCGAAAAACTGTCTCTAAAAGCCATTGGCTCTCCATGTAAAGTTTTACGCTTTGAATTCAACTATTCTATACTGCTACAATTTGTGTCTACAAAGGATTTTTTTAAATGAACACACACACACACACGTTTAAACAGCAACAGCTTTATTTACACAGCATTAGCTGAGTGTTTTATTTAGAGAAAGCGTTCGTGAAAGTCATAGCAAGAAACACGTCTGGGCATGCTGAAACATGTTTTGAGCAGGTTCAGCCACGTGGGAATTTTTATATTTTTTTTACAAAATGCATCACCACCCTATCATTTTGTGCTAAATCTTTGGAATAATACAATTTTAAAATCTGTTCAAACGATAGCCCCTTGCTATGGTGGTGCAGGAAAAACACACAGTGGTATCCACAAGTGACAGATCAGGGGCTCTTGTAACTGTTTCGTCTGAAAAGGAGTGTCGGTAGCATTCTTGTGTAAAAAGAACATAATGCTTTGAGGAAAGAGAGCGCTGTTTGGGGGGCGACCGTATGAGTTGAAAAATTCCCCGCAGTTCCGATCCTCCAGGTAAACAGCCAACCAGTGTTCTTCGGGTTGATTATGCCAGTGTGTGTTGACCACCAAGCTCAGGGGCCTTTGAGACAGGTGAGTCTTAGGAAGCCAGTTGCAGGGGAAAATGTCTAAGAAAGTTTCTTTGGCATAAGGGTCTGAGGATAAAACCCTGGCGAGCTGTTCAGTGTCCATCTTCACATGTAGTCAAACAGGACGTTTCTTCTCTGATCTGTTTCTATGATGTTGTCAAAGACCCTGTACATGATCATGTTAACCGTGGTGGGCAAAGCCACAGCAAAGCGTAATTCTGCTATCAGGTTCCCAGCTTTAATCAGTGAATAATGATCAGCACACTCCTGGTCAGGAGACAGGTCAGATGCAAAAAAGGTGTACCCCAGGGCAAACTCCTCACAATTGATTATCACGGCCCAGTCTTTCATACATTTACCAGCTGTCTGTACCAGCTGCATGTATTCTCTCATGCAGTTACCGTTCTCAAAATCTGGTTGTAGGGGCTGTGTCAGGGTTTGTTCTCCACTGACGGAGAGGGCCACAAAATTAATATTGTAATGTTTAAAGTTAAAGGGGTTCTTAGCATAATTCCCGCTAAAGGCATCATTATCCACAAACCTGATGACTATGAGTTTGGGCAGCTGCCCCAGAAACGATTCTCCTGGTTGCTGACTCGGCTGCCGGGCGGGAAGGTAAACATCTGTGGGGTACTTGATGTTGGCCGTAAACAAGGCCTCCGTGTGGCCCAGTTGGGCTACCTTCACTTTTTTCACAAAAAGTGAGGCGGATGTGATTTTTAGTTTACATTGGCCAGCCACTGCAGCGCCCATCAAGCAGAAGGCATCTTTGCTGCATGTCAGTTTAATTTTCACGTCCACGCCGTTCAGCAACAGTTTTTCTTGAAAAAACAAATTGCTGTGGAGATGACCAAGCAGCTTTATTTTTTTGCTCTGGTCTGTCAGGTTTGCCCGTCTCCGAAACCCGTGATTATCACCATCCCGTGTGACCATTTCACGATGTCCAGGGGGTATCTTTGTAAAACAGGCCAGCAGAAAATTGGGTGACGAGGGTGTCATCGCTGTAGTTGAGAACTGATTTGATGATGGTTTGGTAAAGGTAACAGTTGACCAAGCAGCTTTATTTTTTTGCTCTGGTCTGTCAGGTTTGCCCGTCTCCGAAACCCGTGATTATCACCATCCCGTGTGACCATTTCACGATGTCCAGGGGGTATCTTTGTAAAACAGGCCAGCAGAAAATTGGGTGACGAGGGTGTCATCGCTGTAGTTGAGAACTGATTTGATGATGGTTTGGTAAAGGTAACAGTTGTTGCTCTGGCTTATGAGACGGTCTCCCAGTGTGACATCCAGCGGACTGAAGACAAAGGCCAGTGGGTAATTCACCAGACCCACCGCTGCCCTGGCATCAAGATCAGTTTTATCACCTTTTACAATCTTGCAGCAAAGGTACAGCAGCGTGCTGTTCAAATCCATGTAATCTTTGCCATTCCCGGCTATGAAAAAGTCAAGGGGTCCGGACTCGGTAATAGCTGAGAGTGGGGGGATCTCAACATACAGGCTTTTCTCAATGCAGGTCTGCATAGGGGCTATTTGAAACACATCCAGTTCGGAGTTGATGCATTCTTCAGACCCACAGTGAAAAAAGACCATGGTGATTAAAATATATTTCTGTTTCCTCCAGGAGAGTGCCCCTTCTTTCTCCCAGGCTGTTCCTTGGTTTTTTGTGTATGGCTGTCCCATCAACTTACCCTCTTCTTTTTAAGGGGTTGAGAAGGTCCTGCACAATAATTTCTGTACAAGTTAAGGTCCTCAGAGTTTTTTTATTATCACCATCCTGCTTTTACTTATTTTAAAATCTCAAAGTCTTCTGGGGAGTGTAGGTGAAGCTTAACGATCACCTTACCAAAGTGAAATGAGACATATTTGTTCTGATCTGTCTTTATTTCAATGTTGATTGTGTTGATGTGGTGCTGACTAATGGGGAAATAATGCGGCTTGTCATTTGTGACGGTGACAAACTTGCTGTTGCTCCCACGGACAGGGACGCAGCGTAGTAAAGGAACCAAAAAGTCCCTGACAAGCTGATGTTCCACAATGTGGTGTAAAAGCCGCCATCACACATCTTGGTCTTGGTCTTCTGACTGAGGTACCCTTATATGTTACAAACTTGGGAGGCTTCCACCCAACTGTTAAATTTAGCCGGCCACTCCAACCATTTCACCAACAATCGCTTCTTTCTTCCCTTTCTTTTCATTGCTAGAACTTTTTCAACTCTGTAAACTCTGTCCTGTTTGGGGTTCACTTTATGTAGTTCTTCAGGATAAAAAGAACCCTCAATAGGTTCATCTTTGTAATCTTTTAGGCGGTATACAGGCATCTGCACATGTTTAAGGACTTCATCCACTATGAAAATCTCATCAGTGAATGTTTGTTCATAACCTTTTTCAAACCTCCCTTTGGTCATAGACACCCTCACATAGTCTTAACCCCATGATTGTGCTTGGGAAACTTCTACATATCCACCAAATCTGCTTGCCATTGTGCATCAATATCTGAAACAACAGTCTTGCTTCTTGTTTCTTCTTGCTGGTTTGTGTAGGGTGCAAGCATCCTGATCTGCAAGCCAGGTGGCCACTCCGCTTCTATTCAGAACCTTATTCTGCCTTTTGGCGGCTTCAAAAACCATGTTCACTCCGCCAAAACTCCCAGCTTCACCAGGAGAGTAATCAACTTCCTTTAACAAAGCCTCCTGTGTAGACATGTCTGGTAACCACTGTGTCCCACCCCACCCCACCCCATACTAACAACCGTGTGGTGCATTCAAACACTTGAGGACAAATTTAAATTATGGTAAAACAAGGTGTATTAAGCAAGTAAGAAATACAACATTAACAGAGGTCTTCAGCCTCGTCTTGAACAGTTGTTCAAAACCAGGTTACGCAAGAAACCTTCTTCTGAACAGGGTTGGGATACTTTTTAATTTGAAAATAGTCCCCCAGTACACCCCTGCTCGGTGACCTCCACGGTCTCACAGCCCTGCTCGGTAATCTCTGTGGGCTCATAGTCCTGCTCTGTGACATCCATGGCCTTGTAGCCCTGCTTGGTAACCTCCATAGGCTCAAAGCCTGGGTTAGCGGTCATTGTCTTTGGACAAAAATGTTGCATCAGTCCTTTGGTCTCAAACTGCTCTCTTTTGGACACTAACAAAAACAGTTAACTCAAAAGACCTTTTCTTTTGGCAGGGTCCCAATGTGTGAGTTTTGAAAGCTCTCTATGAAGATGTTGTCTACCTGCAAAAATATTGTTATTAACACAGGCCCAGACAGTTACAAGAAAAGCACCCAACAAAACTCATCTAAATTAGTTACCTTAGCAGAGTCCGTTGAGACAGAGTTGTCCATGCTCTCCATAGGCAGGTCTGATATGGACTGCTCGAGTTTTGTCACAGTCCCTGGTCTTGTTTTGGTAGACTTGGCATCCATCTCACACTCCTGAATCTCTTCCATGTCTGTCCCTGCTTGCCTTAGCATGGTCTCAGACAAACAGAGGACTTGCTTAGGAAAGCAGATAGACCTGGTGGTTATGCACCCTAAACCCCCCACCGCTCTACTCGCTCTAGATGGTTTGGTGTCCTTCTTGGGGAAGAAAGAGGCCTCTGAAACCCCTGCCAATTAGTCGGGTGGTGGGGTGGGTTGTTGGAGGTGTCATGCCACCCCACTGACACCCCATAGGCCACGCCTGTGCCCTGGGGGCTAGAGCAGTCTGGGACCTGATAGGTCATAACTGTACCAAATGGTCTAGGGCAGGTCTTGCAGTGTGAGGGGGTGGGCTTTGGGTGGGGGCTGCATGGACTGTCCTTCTGATGTCATGGACCATGTGGTGGTGGTGTCACATGCCATGTGACTGGAGGGTGTCACAACCCAAGGGTGTGATTTTTGTTTGTGTGCGCTTCGGCACTGCTAAATTGTTTCCCGCCACTCGTAGCTTTCTTTGCAGGGTGCACTTCTTAGTTGCAAAAAGAGAAATGCACGCTGCAAGGAGTTCCCGCCATTTGTATTCAAATTTGCGTCCCACTATTGGACAGTTCTAAATTATTCCCAC
>NW_005842799.1:358462-359660 GCF_000455745.1 Alligator sinensis
TTCCTGCCTGCACCGCGACCATCTTCGGTGTAAGTAAAATAATCTTAAATCAACCACTAAGCATCCGTGCCTAATTCTAGCGTGCCGCCTGCCTTCCCCGACCCGGCGTGTCCAGGCTGCTGGCCACAGCCCACCGCGCGAAAAAGGGCCTTGGACCACTCCCGGCCCGCACAGAGGGCAAGGTGAGGTTACTGATGTCACATACCATGTGATTGTGGGTGGGGGAAGAGTAGCTGGTGTCACACACCACGTGACTGGGGTCAGGTGCAGGGCTTGTGACATCACACACCATATAAGGGGAAAGGGGCGGGCAAAGGGGTTGGGACTTCCGGTCCCACCCACTGGTTACATTTGCATTGAAGGGCAGTGTACCTATATACTACTGCCTTTTAATCCAAATCTTCCTATTCTATTAGCAAATGAGGTGTCTTGTTGGATTTTTCATTTCAAATGTCCCGTTTCCAGGACATGAAAGGTGCAGAGAGCTCTAGCTGCCCTGTAAGGAATCTGGAGGCATTATTTTGGGGTAATTGCACTTCATAAATACCACTGTCATAAGCTCCTGGAAATGGTACTAGAGCCAAAGCAGCTGCCAGGACGCTGAGATAAATATGAATGTTAGCTACATATCAGGAACAAGCCTTCAGAGGAACATGCCATCACCAGTGCACTCTCCCAACTGCCACTAAAGTAGAGACATAACTGTGCGGGCTGGGAGCGGTCCGAGGCCCTTTTCTTGCGCGGCGGGCTGTGGCCACCAGCCTGGACACGCCGGGTCGGGGAAGGCAGGCAGCACGCTAGAATTAGGCACGGACGCTTAGTGGTTGATTTAAGATTATTTTACTTACACCGAAGATGGTCGCGGTGCAGGCAAGAAAACTTGCTTGAGTTGCAGTTACAGACAGAAAAGAAGAGAGGCGGACTAGAGTTCCTTCCCGTGAACCTTCTAGCCCAATCCGGTTGAAAGCTCTAAACTGCGAGCCCGTCGTGTCAACCGAAGAAAGTACTCGAATCAAAGAGCTCTGAATAGACTTACACGAAGTTTGCTAGGCTCCGTGGAACTTGCGCGCAGGGAAGGGTACGTCGAGGGATCAGGCGGCGACGGGGAGAGGCGAGAGGCTGATCAGACCCCTATAGCCTTCTTGAGATACACGCTGGGTCCGATAGGCTCCGCAGCGCTTAGAGATCTTCACGAAAC
>NW_005842799.1:360822-365110 GCF_000455745.1 Alligator sinensis
ACAGACAGAAAAGAAGAGAGGCGGACTAGAGTTCCTTCCCGTGAACCTTCTAGCCCAATCCGGTTGAAAGCTCTAAACCGCGAGCCCGTTGCGTCAACCGAAGAAAGTACTCGAAGCCAAGAGCTCTGAATAGACTCACACAAAGTTTGCTAGGCTCCATGGAACTTGCGCGCAGGGAAGGGTACGTCGAGGGATCAGGCGGCGACGGGGAGAGGCGAGAGGCTGATCAGACCCCTATAGCCTTCTTGAGATACACGCTGGGTCCGATAGGCTCCGCAGCGCTTAGAGATCTTCGCGAGACATGAAGTTCTCCTCCTCCTGATAGTCGTAGAGTTCTCCAACTTGGACGGAAACCGCTCAAGCCTCTTATACGGCTAGCAAGCCAATCGCTAGCCGCCACGTGGGAATAATTTCTAACTGTCCAATAGTGGGACGCAAATTTGAATACGAATGGCGGGAACTCCTTGCAGCGTGCATTTCTCTTTTTGCAACCTAGAAATGCACCCTGCAAAGAAAGGTACGAGTGGCGGGAAATAATTTAGCAGTGCCGAAGTGCACACAAACAAAAATCACACCCTTGGGTTGTGACAATAACCAGAAATGAAACTGGCAACCAGAAACTCTTTCCTAGACACCGATGTCTGACGAGGGTCTGATTTCTAGAAATGCGGAGCGCTGGGATTCTAACGGGAATTAATGTGGGGGCTCTGAGCACTCAGCATCTCTGAAAATGAGCCTGCAGGACTCTGGAAAGACCAAACCAGATTCTGTTCCAGCTAGGTGTCTACATGATACTCATGTGCCCATGTTGTTACCTCTCAGCTGTGTGTTCTTGGGGAACCCTGGCGCAGGACACAGTCTGTCTGACTCACAAAGAATTCTCCCTCCTTCCCCTCCCCCAACAAAACTGATTAAGATGCAGCGAGAGACACACCTAAGACCCTCCAGATAAGGGTGACAAGAGTGAAACAACTGCCCTAGGTCTCATTTGCATTCGAGATGGAACCAGATGACCATTTATTTACATGAGAGATAGAGAACAGAAAGCCTGAAGCAGAGACTGCAGTGAATTCTGGAATCAGAGAAGCAGGGGAGCACTGCATGATGGGGAATCTGTGCTCCAAATGCTAATCAACCCACGTTTACACACACCCAGCTCAGCATTTATCAGACCAGTTCTAATCTGGATTTACAAAGGACTTTTCCCCCCACCCCAGACACACACACACACCTCTAAGTTTAATAGGCATCTCGAGTCATACATTCCCTGGTCCCACTATGGGATGCCTATTTAAACTTGATTGACTAAAACTCGGTTGCCGGGTTAGGGAATGCTGAGGCAAGAGACCGAGTCAGAGGAGGTATGGGCAACATTTGAACAATGGTAAAGGGGTTCATCACAGCGTCCAGCCCATTGGATCCCTGACCACAAGTGTTGTCATACTTTTCCCGGGACGACTGGTGGAAGTCCTCCTGCCCAAAGGTTATAAACACCCCAATAATTACCTTAAGTCTGTTAAAAGACTATAGTAAGATCTGGAAAAGTCATGCTAAGCTGAGGCTTGTTCACAACAAGTAAAAATCCAAAACCCTGATACTGCAAGCTATCTATTGTTTCTGAAGAAACCATGAGATATCCCATCAGTGTATCTGCTATCCATAGGAATTTCAAGCTGGCCTCCAAGCATCTGGTTACTCCTTAACCTTATGCGTTTCCTGATTATCAATCAGTTTCTTGAGATGTTCCAAACCAGATAACCCCTTGTCAATAGAAAAGACAATGATTTACACTATTGAGAATGCTTTGAAGAAACTGAACTGAGGGTATAAAAATCTGTAAAAAAAAAAGCAGCAGTGTGTGTGCTGATACCATCCACTGTTCTTCTTGAAAGGCTGGAAGAAACATATCGTCTCCCTTCAAGGATCGTGCTACGAACTTTACCTGTCAGCTTTGCAACCCGAGTGCCTTAGACTGGTGAGATCCCAGTGTTCTCTCTCTCTCTATTTTCTCTCTAGGCATAAATTTCTGAACCTGAACTGTATTAGTTAAGCTGGAGCTAAGTTTCCCCAAATACTTAGTGAAACCAGGGTAGTATTGTAATTGTTTGTGTTTGTTTTTCCTGTACATGTCTATTACTACTAGTACCATAATATATTTCATATACTTAGCAATAAATAACTTTTATAGTCAAACTGGTAGTAACTTGGTATATTTTTCTTCTCTGCTTCTCCTTCCTCACGTGCTCTGCAGCAATGCTTCTTTTACCTAAGCTAAAGATCCCTGTGAAGCCCAAAAATACTGTGGGGTCTGCTCATCAAGAGGCCAAAGATTGGGACGTGCTGAGTTTGAAACACATAAGAGGATCAGGTTGTACAGGCTGATTGACCCATTTTGACTCAGACGTGCCCTTATGAGGTGAATGCTGGCCCGTGAGGGTGTCAGCTGGACACCCAGCCAGATTCAGAGGCATTCCGTTTACCTGTGTGCTTGTGTCTGACTGCAGTTTATTGTTGCTCTGATGAACTGATTCTTGGCATATGAGGGTGTCAGCCTGTCCGTGCTGATCAACCCAGCTGGGTCAGGCATGTCACGTTAATTTGTGTGCGTTTGTGTGTGTATGACTGATTTGGTGACTGGAGGAACCCAGCCCCATTGAAACTGAGTCCTGCAAGATAGCTCCATTGGAGGTGAGGACTTGCAGAAGGGAGATATAGAGCAGCTCCGTATAGAAACACAAGCAACACAAGCAGCACATTGGTAGAATTACCAAGACCCTAGAAACATGTCCCTAATAAATGAGCACACCCAAAGTAATGGGCAAATCTGGTAACAATGTGCAATCCTATTCCACCATGCTTGAGTTCTTAAAAAATCATCAAGGCAAATGGTGCATTCCTCTTCTCTGTGCAGCTCCAAGCCAATTTTTATGATTTTCCTGCCAACCTCCAAGCTGTTATCAGAATGGGGGTGGGGAGGGAGGGGGAAAGAGAGAATTTGGTTTAGTTTTTTTCCTCAGCCCCTGCTGGAGGGTGGGGCAGGTGTACTGGAGCCTCCTCCAGGGTGGAGGACTCACCCACCCCAGCCTCCAGCACCCACTGGTTGCTAGGGGAAACTGGCTGCAGGTTGGCAGCCAGCAGCTAGATTCCCCTCCCCCCTGGAACCAACAGTGAACTTCTGTTTGCTCCAGGGGAACTCAAAATGCTTCCTGCAAAGTGTTTTCAGTGGGGAACTGCACTTTTGTGCCCTTTGTCTTTAACCTCATCATGTTACAAGAGTAGACCCATTATCAGTTTTTCAAGTAGTCAAGCAGGGTAGAATAGCATTCCATTTAAATATCTAAATAGATATCAAGTAGCTGTATCAGGACCTAGAGGATTATTCCATTATAACCCACGCAAAAGGCATCATTTTTGCCATGTTCAGTAGAGCAGGCTTTGTAGAAGAAACTGTCACTGTGCCTCTTTTGCAGCCCTCCCCATTCCCTGTCTCAATCCCCCAAAGAAAAAGGAAGACCAAAATAAAAGCAAGCAAACCCAGCACCATTTGTTTTTTGGCTTTTGTTTCTTCTATTACATACAACTCTTCTCCGTCAAATTCACTGAAGTGGAAGCTGAATTGTTTGAAAGTAACTGGCTGTGTTGGCAAACATCCATATAAGCTTTTAAAAATGGAAGATAAACATGCGTTTGTGTGCGAATCTGCTGTAGAATATGCAGCTGAGACACCGGGGCGTGCTTAGGAACGGTGCCTGCGAAGAACTGGACCAAGGACAAGGAGATTCTGGTCAGGCGCATAGTTCATTTACAAATAGGCAGGACAAGCACTATTGCCCTTTAAAGACAGCCAGGTGAGCGATGGGGACCCCCCCACCACAGCCCCCCACACCCCTTTGGCACTTACTTAAATCTCAAATAAACTTTATTACAGTGCTTGTAGTCTTTTCTCTCTAATTATGTAAAAGCGTTACTGGTATTTAAATGATTCCTCTGTGCATGTGCATGTTACAGTTATTCTTTCCTCTTTGCTCTGCACAGACCATTTTTACATTGTGATGATTAACTAGCCCCACTGAGTAGAACAACTCCTGGCATGCATGTGTCATAACCAAAAACAGCATTGATTAAAAAAAAAGGAACGGGGCTAAACTGATGCTATTATTGCCACAGAAATCATAGCCATGTAGTCCATCCCCCTTCTCTGGGGCAGCATTAAGTATACCCAGGTTAACCCTGACACATTGAGCTAACCTGTTTTTAAAGAACTCCAGTGACGAGGATTTCACGCTTT
>NW_005842799.1:365141-369688 GCF_000455745.1 Alligator sinensis
TTCCCTACATTCTCTGCTCAGTGCTCAATTATTTTGATAATTAGGAAGTGTTTCCTAATCTGTAACATCATTTTTGCTGCAAATTAAGCCTATTACTGTCTGTCCTAATGCTAGTAGGCACAAAAAAATGATCATTATTATCTAGAGCAATCTTTTGCATATTTGAAGACTTTTTTGTGTCCCTGCACCCCGTTAGGCTTTTCTTTTCTAAACTAAGCAACCCCCATTTCACCAATCTTTCCTCAGAGCTTACTTTTTCCAAACCTCTACTTCATGTTACTTGCCTCTGGACTCTCCCAAATTTGTCTACAACTTCCTTAACATGTGGTGTCCAGAACTGGGCACTGTGCTCCAGATGAAGCAACATGAGACGTGCCTTTTTGCAGCAAGATCCTCTTGTTGACTCATGGTTAGCTTGTGGGCTACTACAAATCCCAGAACCTTCTCTGCCGAAATGCTACTCACCCCATTCAATATTTTAATTTCTAATTCCTGAGTGTAGAATTTTAACACTTGCCTTCATTGAATTTAAATCTTTTTGATTTCAAACCATTTCTCCAATTTATCTACATCATTTTGAATTCTCATCCCATCCGCAAGAGTGCTTGTGATCCTTCTCAGTCTGGTGTTGTCAGAAAACAATGCTTTCTTTATTCCATTGTCCAAATAATTAATGAAAATACTGAGTAGATCCCCCTGCAGGTCCCTACCTGAAATGTCCTCCCAGTGAACCACTGACAGTGAACCAGCAATAACCAAGCTTTAAGAGCTGTTTTTTCTGTCAAGAGTGCACTCCCCCCATAGTGATTTCAATTAGACCTAATATGTGAATGGGTAATGAGCATGTCACATGGAACAGAGTCAAAAGCCTCAGTGGGGGCCAACCTTTTTGGCACGCATGCCAAAGTGAGCCCTGTACCTGCTTGATTGCCACTCTGATTCCTTCTTCTGCTTGATCCATTTCTCTGTTCTCTCCTCCCTGCCTTATCTGCTGTTGATTTTGCTGCCCAATAAATTGTTCAGTTCTCTCCTTCCTGCCTGATCTGCCAAATGCCATGCAAAGTGGCTTTGCATGCCACTTGCAACATGCATGTCAGAGCTTGGCCTGAATAAAGTCAAAACATCACATCAGCTGCTTCCCCCTTATCCACTTAACCAATTATTCCATCAAAGAAGGACATTAAATTGGTGAGACAATTTGCTTTTGACAAATTTATGTTGGCCATTCCTCAATTTTACTGTCCTCTAGGTGCTCATAAAATGACTATTTAATCAAATGTTCTGGAATTTTCCTAGGTATTCAAAGTTAGACTGACTCATCTATCATTTCTATGATTCTATGAATTCATCAGATGTTCTCTTTCTTCCGTTTAAAGTCCCCATCGGTTACCAATTATGGAGACATTGTCAATTACTTTATATGTTTTTCAATTTCTGAATGGGAAGAATGCACCCACAATGGAGCAAAGATCATTTTTACCAACTGGAGAGCCCTCAATAATTTATCCAAAAAAATTACCATTTGATGATTTTCACCTTGCCCCTCTTACCCTCTGTCTAGGGTAAATTTTTAAATGAAAGTTTGGGTAAAATCCTTTTTTTAGCCTGTTGACTTTTGCATGGATGCAGATGATTATAACTTCTTTTGGGGGAGAAAAAAGTATTTCATAGAAAAAATGCCAAAAATAGATAGATAGACTTTAACTCAGCTGAGAAATAGTAATCACTGAGAGTCTAGCAATTAGCTATAAATGGGTACCTGTTCCTCTTTAGAGTCTCTTGTAGAGCAACATTATTCTTTTCTGTGGCAAAGCTGCATGGTTATGTTAAAGTCAACAATTAAATCCATTATAACTTAAAATGGGAAAGGACCATTCCCCTTGATTTGAGTTACAAAATATAAATGTGGGGTCAGTTAATTTAACAAGGCTGTTAATGTCTGCTCTGATTGATACAGCTGGTTATATGAAAAAGGAAACAGGTTAATGTTCACAGAGGCACTGTGGCGAACATGGGAGGAGTGGGTAGGTGGAAGCAAATTCTATATTGCCAAATGGAAGTCATGTTATCCTCTGCTGTCTTTGATACAGTTGTTTGTATAAACAAGGAAACAGATTCACCGTCACTGTGGGGCTCCATGATGAACACAGGACAGGGTGGCAGGTCAAAGGGAATTCAGCATTTGCCAAATGAAAGAGGCCAAAATCCGCAAGGAGTGAAATGTTCTTTTGAAATTCTCAAACAATGGCAATAAAGTGGAAGTTTTAACTATTAAAAATACTTAAATCCAAATTGATTGAAAGTTTCTCAATGCATGCAGTATGTTATTGACCTCTTTAAGTGCATCTATCCCTCTATTGCTGATTTTTAGTGCCAATTAAGTCTTCTAGAACATAGGTACTAAAATAGGCCTAACAATAGTCTTAACAATAGCTCTGAAAACTGGTATAATTAAAATCCTGTTACACGTGTAGGAATTTCTGTACTTATTTTGATTTGGAAAATTAATAAAGAGGTCATGACTTGGTAACTAACAGAAAACAGTTTTGAAATGAGACTGAAAAACATATTGGCTTTCATCTTTATTGACACACACCAGTAATGCACCAAATTTATACAGTACTTTCCAGAGCTGGACACATTTCTGTCCTGGAGTGTTTATAATCTCAGCTACCATGAACAATAAAAACAAAGCAACACAAGGTAAAAAAACCCCAAAAACCATGGGGTAGGGGGATTGCATACAAGGAAAACCTAGGAAAAGTTTGCAACAGTGCATATTGTGGAGAAATTTGATGTCTCTTGGTGGACAAGAAAAGAAAGATTACATCATAAGGTGCATGGGCAATGAAAAACCAGAGGAGGAACTAAGAGCCAATACATGGGTGGGAACATTATGTGTTGGTGGGGCCCTGAAAGTAAGGATGAAGTCTCAAATTTGTAGTACAAGAAACAAGAAAACATTACATGATGATGCCATCAGGTTTTGATCCGCTCACCTTGCGAGCCTGTCCAGGTCAGCCTGAATCACTAGCCTATGAGCCTATCCTCTAGCATGTGACCACACTTCCCCATAATTTGGTGTTGTCTGCAAACTTAGCCAGTCTGCTTCTGACACCTGAATCAAGATCATTAATGAATACATTGAAGAGTACTGGTCCAAGTACTGAACGCTGGGGGATGCCACTGGTCACCATGTTGACTCAGTTCCATCACCTATCACGCTCTAGGTCTGACCGTGGAGTCAGTTCCCCAGCCATCGGACCATAAGTTGGTTGAGGTCACAGTTCCCCAGTTTTTCCATGAGTATGTCATAGAAGACGAAGTCAAAGGCTTTTTTGAAATCCAAATATATTACATCAACCTCTTTTCCCTTGTCTAGGTGATGCATCACTTGGTCATAGAAGGAAATGAGGTTGGTCACACAAGACCTACCCACAATGAAGCCATGTTGGCTCTCCCTCAGAATGTTGCCTTTGGTTAGCCTGTTGTTGATGGTTTCTTTGATGATTTTTTCCAAGATTTTGCAGGGATTGAGGTCAAACTGATTGGCCTGTAGTTCCCTGGATCTTCCTTTCTTGAAGACAGGCACCACATTGGCCCTCTTCCAATTTTCTGGAACTTCTCCTGAGCACCACGAGTTCTCAAATATCCTCACCATTGGTTGTGCTATGATGTCAGCCAACACTTTCAGCAGAAGGACTTTTTATTGTCGATTCTTGAAGCCAGTTTGAGTTCGGTTTCAGCCGAATATTGCATTGGCCATGATTTCCAGTGAAATCAACCTAAGAAACCCAGTATATTATTCATATTATACACTCTTTTAGAATGTCCCAGTGCATGCCACAATACAAAGACAATGTGACAATCACTGCAGCCATAGATCATATGATTGAGTTACTGTCTGCTAGTGATGTAGACTAAGTCAAAGTGCCAGTTAATGAAGTGACAATATTTTTATTAAGGTTAGCATTAATTAGTATTTCTAAACTTTTTGTAGAATGCTACATATATCATAGAATCATAGAAGTAGGATCAGAAGGGACCTTGTAGTTCTTCAAGTCCAACCCCCTGCGTGGGCAGGAGGAAAACTGGGCTCAAATGACCCCAGCCAGGTAGGCATCGAGCCGCTTCTTAAAGACTCCCTAAGTAGGAGCCAGCACCACTTCCCTTGGAAGTTGGTTCCAGATCCTAGCTGCCCTAACTGTGAAGTAGTTCCTACGGATGTCTAATCTAAACCTACTCTCCAACAACTTGTGGCCGTTATTCCTTGCTATCCCGAGGGACGCTAGGGGAAACAAGGTCTCCCCCAAACCCTTCTGGTCCGTCCTAGTGAGTTTATAGATGGTCACCAGGTCCCCCCTCAGCCTTCTCTTGTGAAGGCTGAACAGGTTCAGGTCCCGTAGCCTCTCATTGTAGGGTCTGCCCTGCTGTCCCCGGATCATGTGGGTGGCCCTCCTCTGGACCCTCTCAATGTTGTCCACATCCCTCTTGAAGTGGGGTGCCCAGAACTGGACACAGTACTCCAGCTGTGGCCTGACCAGTGT
>NW_005842799.1:370079-440081 GCF_000455745.1 Alligator sinensis
TTTAATGAGGATGGGGTGAGAGACAGTGTCAAAGGCCTTGCTGAAGTCCAGAAAGACTACATCCACGGCGACACCTGCATCCAATGCTTTTGTGACCTGATCGTAAAAAGCAATAAATTATATGTTACAATGTATATTGAATATAAATTTATATTAATAATATATTTAGATTTATAATAATATGATAAATTATATGATATAATTTACTTTCCACAGAATTTGCTATCAAATTATATGGTATATGCCTCTCCACCAGTCAGCAGTGAAGGGCGGGGCCACAGGGAAATGCCTGCAAAAGCAGCATTTTGTGCTGTGACCAAGCTGTGAAAATTGCTTTGTCTCACCGTGAGTTAAATACACCCTTATTTATTTTCCTTTTTAGTTTAGGCTTCACAGAAAAGATCAGGTGTCATATCTGGCACCCAGTTAGGCAGTCAGCCTATAGAAGGGATAGAAATAGTTAGTGATTATTTAGGTAGACAGGATGTTTCTAAATCAGTGGGGACAAGTGAAATTTATCCTATAGTACTTAAAGAAGTCTGAAAGAATTGCAGAGGCATTGGCTACTCTTGTTGAGAACTCATGGAGGTCAGAAGACTGGACAAGGGCAAATATATCTCCCTTATTTACAAAAGAGAAAAATGAGAATCTAGGAAATTGAAGTTAGACTGGCTGGTCTGCAATATGTGGAAAGGTACTGGAGCATATAAACAAAAAATCAATTTGCTCTTACCTAGGGGATAACAAGTTGATAAGTAACTGCCAATATGGATTTGTCACCAGCATGTCATGCCTAATCAGTAGGGGTGCACCAATTGAGATTTTTTGGGCTGATACCAATGGTCAATTTTTAAGAAGCCATAGCGGCAGATACTGATCTGATTCCAGTGCATGCCAGACAACATGGAGAGTGGCATCTGGCTGGTAAGTCCGGTGTGGGGGAAGAGGTGGGAGAATGGAAGGGGAGTGGGGCATGCAGATCGAGGCCCCCATGGTGAGGGAGGGAGTGGGACTGGTGCAGGTTTTGCTCAGCCAGGGTGGGGCAAGGTGTGGGGTGGAGCCATGAGCGGCTCATTCAGAGGGTACAATGGCAGGGTGGTAGCTCCTGGGGTGGGAGCATGCACCCCAAGGGGGTACAGCCCGGTGGCCTGGAGAGCAGCATCTGGCTGGTAAGATTGTTGTGGGGGGAGGGAAGGGACATGGTGGGGGGGTGGGGGGGGACAGATCAAAGCAAGACAGCTGGGGTCAGGTGACCCCAGCAAGGTGACTGTCTAGTCTCCTCTTGAAGATTTTCAGGGTAGGTGATCGCACCACCTCTGGTGGGAGCCAATTCCACAGTCCGGACACCCTGACGGTGAAGACATTTTTCCTAATGTTGAACCTGAATTGGTCTTCCAGGAGTTTGTGGCCATTACTCCTGGTTTTCTCTTTGGGTGCCCTGGTGAACAGTTGCTCATCGAGCCCTTGATGTACTCCCCTAGAGGGAAGGAGATTGAATAAGGCTCCTCTCAGAAGAGGCGTTGACCTGTGAGAGATGGCAGCAGCAGCGGGATTCGAGTGCCTGCCCAAAACAGTGGCTGAGGAGTCAGTGTACACGCAGCTCTCTAAGGGGAGGGCTGCAGAATTATGCCCCAAGGGAGATGTAACCTTTGGAAGGGCAAAGAAAGCTCAGGTAATCAGATGGGTTGTATAGAGCAATTGAACGTAGGACCTGGGATGGCTAGAGAGTATGGGAGAGCAGTGCTGGAGAGATGCTGAAGGAACTGACAGCTTCCAGCAAGGGGAGGTTGCAGAGGTAATCCTTCAGGCAAAGATCACCAATTCTTTGATTGATGATGTTGTTGTTGTATATGAAGCCTCAGACCAGGCAGAGTTTATATAGGAGCAGGGAGTAAACCTTTCATCCAGACAGCTTGGGAGCCATGCCTCTGTGGTCCGATACAGATGGAGGGAGTGCTGAAAGGTTTCCTGGGGAGAGCAGGCCTCCAAGCAAAGATAATCCAGAGGGAGGGGTGAAGGGTCTTGTAACTATTCTGTTAGGAGTGTGGCTGATGGCACCTGAGGAGAAGGAAGAAGGCTCAGAACTGGAGGGAGAAAGTAGCCCCTGTGGGGAGAGTGTAGAGTTCGATGAAGGACAGAGGGACCTACAGTGGCGCAATAAAGACTGTTTGGAGGGGGCTGTCTGCTGTGCTGTTTGGGCCACTGGCACTCTTGACACCCCGCTCCCTCTCTGGAAAGGAAGTCCCTCTCCCTCCTAGAAGCTAAGCAAAGGAGGAGCTCTCCTAGATGGGGTGTGCTACAGATCACCAGGGAAGCCAGGGACAGAAGAGAGCCAGGGTCCCAAAACCAGGGCTGGCTTCAGATGGGATCCTTCAGTAGGGGGAAATCAAATAATACTACTTTTATGGGAGTCTTGAGGCAGAGCTTCCCGAGAGGGGCATGATCAAGCTGTTATAGTAAAAGAGGGCAAAGGTTGTTCTGTGCATTAGGACAAGTAGTAATAACTTTAAATTGCAGTGAGGGATGCATTAGCTTAGATAATAGGAAGTCTTGTAACTCTGGAAGCCATGGAGATTAATACTGCCACTACTTCCTCTCAACATTTCCAGACCTGTGGGTAGCCCTGTGGGCTGGGTGACAGCTCTCCAGGCAGGATTCAGCCCATAGGCCAAAGTTTGAAAACCACTGTCCTAAGGAACTGGCAGCTTTCAAGCACATTTGCAGATTACCTGGTATTTTACAAAGTCACGGTAGACATGTATAAAAATCCCAATTTTCAGATAACCAAGAAAATACCTTTGCAATAATTCACAAGTATGCGTGGCATTTTTCATGGGTTTAATGGGAATTTGAGAAATGTTTATCAAATTATATTTAAAAATGCAATTAAGACAATCTTGTGAATCTCATGACCTTCAAAGCACCCTGCAGAATGGTAAAATAATCATCTTTTTCCAAGCACCAGAGAGGATTTGCTTCCCTCCTTCACAATCATTTTTTTCTACTTACAGTTTGTAGAATCTCTCTTGCTTCCAGTCCAATGGTCTCTCGAGGTATTTTAGTTTTCCACTTGGGAATTTTGGTTCTCAAGCTTAAATATCCTGCTAAAAATTCTCACATTTTTCCTAGCAATTGTAATTATTTAATTTTTTCTCTTCTTGCTCTCATACTTCCTCCTAAAACTTTCCATTAATGCATCTTTCACATAATAGTTGTAAGTCAATTAACTAAAGAGTGAGTTACATGATCTCTGTCTCCTCAAAAGACTTCATATGAAACAGGTAAATGATCCATTTTTTATTCCTTGTTATTGCTGACATTTGTCAAAGTCCGATATGGGAGAAGGAGATGTAAAGCCTCTTCCAGCCTTTTATAATGCTATGTAGAGTACCGCATATAATCTAGCGATATAGAATGTAACTGTGCATTCTATAGCAGTAGGTGTAGCATTCCTTTGAGATCAGCTCATGCTGTAGATAAGAAGATTAAAGGCCTTTACAATTTTATACTGATCTATTTGGTTTCATAATACCCCGCAATAATGAGTTCTATGGGGGGATGCTACATACCAAGTAGTGTCTTATTAGGTCCTAAATCTCCAAAGTCTCATGTTAGTTCTTCACAGGGCTCTTTGCAGTCCTCCTAGTCTTGATAAATCAAAAATCTGTCACCAGTAACATTTCCTAAATCATTATTCAACATCCTTACCTGCTCAAACTCTAACCTCTTAGAGAGGGCCATTCTTCTGAACATCTACATGGCCTCTACTCAGCAGTTCCTGCTTGCCCACTATTGTGTGAATGGTTTTATGGATTCTTAGAGTTCAGAGATACACAATTTACTCTTGTAGAAGCTGCCGTGTTTTTTTTCTTTATTTGATTATATTCATCTCAATGCTTTATTAATGTAATAATTTTCTCAACTGTTCTCCTACGGGCATCATAATAAGGCTCTGCTTACTAATTCTGGTGATCGTCTTTTACGTATGGGCCTATGGGTCACAATCTATTTCTCTAGTTTAGGAGTTATTTTCAGTGATAAATTACCTCATTATTTTTAGCAGTGAAGCTATTTCATTCTTCAGTTTCTTCTCAACTCTGATTCATGTTGTCTGGTGGTCGGCAATTTATCACACAGTAAGTTTTCATGTTAGTTCCTGACCATTTTTGCTTTGGGCATCTCCATTGTTATGAGGCAGGACTCCAGTTGACAGGTGGGAGTTAGACATCATGTAAACATTTGTTCGTTCATTAAACAATCTTTTTTTTTTCTTCGTGGACAAGAATGACATTTAATATATTACAAAAATTTGCATGAAGTATTATGCAAGCAAACTCAGTCTAGTAGGATTTATTTTTTGATTTAATAATGGTAAGGCTAATTTAATCTCCTGCTTTCCTCATATTTGGCTAACTAATAGGCTGTAAATCTTTTTGTGATTAATTGGAGATTTCCTCAGCATGTTTTAGATTTCCTATCTTAACATCACTTATTGAAGATCAGCTTAAAAAAAAAAAAAAGAATCCCCATAACATCTGGATGACCAGTAATAATTTCGAACCATGCAGCATATGCCTGTCACTGCTCTACAAATCCACTCTCTAGCCAATAATTTTTATTCCTCTTCTGCAATTTGCTATATTTTAATAGAAGTTAAAGTCAGAACAAACAATCTGTGTACCTGATACCCAACTTTGGCCAGTGACAGCTTAACATCCAGTGGTGACCACGCCTGTCACAAGGTTGTCTTTAAAGGTGAAGGGCTTCACATTTCCTAACCAGGAGATACTAGATCATGCTTCTCAAACTTTTTTAGATGTAAGGCACCTCACATTAGACTTCCCGTACCACTCAGAAAATGCCAGCTATGGTCTTTCATTCATTTCTTGACTACAGGAAAAACAATAGAGCAATTCTTTTCTTGCAAAGGACTCAGAAAAACCACCATGTGAAAATGGTTTTGACACTATGGATTTCTATACGAATTATCTGAGGTTTTTCTTGTAAATCATGTGTAGGTGTTACCAGTGCTAGCACTCCATGGCTTCCTGTGGCACCCTTGCTGAGACTCACTGTATTAGAACATTGAATAAGACACGCTCTCTCAAGAAGCACATTACATACCAGCTGTTGCTTTTACTCCAAGAAAATAACCGGGTAATGATGACAATTGAAAGCAAAACAAATGGCATACTTATGAGCAGCCTCCCTTATTTGTTTGAGCACAGTGCAGTGAGGGTATCTCCACTGAGACAAGGCTTAACAAGAACACAATGTATTCATACTTGTGGCTGTTTTCTTAATCTTAGGCTCCGGTGGGCTGATCTCTTTGGAAACCTGTCTGCTTGCTTAAATATCTGAGTGGAGCTGAGCTTTCCTCTGGAAAATCGGCACTTGCTGCAAAAGAGGATCAGAAGAAAAATAGTGACTCTGGACCTCATCCACATGCTATGGCAAAAAGATCTATAAATGACAGCAGGTTTTGCAATAAAAACAGAACAGAACCTCCCTGCCTCCCACCCGAACCTTCTCAGTGCCATAGCTCGTTTCACGGAGACACGGCCACAGACTATGTAATAACTCTTCAGTGCCCATGAAACAAAGTTTGTCTACATTAGCCTGTTTTCTTACATGAGCTGCTTAAGTGGTGGGTATTCCACTGCTTCCCTCAGGAGACCTGTATTATATTTTAATTTTCAACAAATATGCACCAAGCCGTGTACTTTCCATAGCTCTTTTTCAGAGGGAGAAAGACTTGGCAACTGCTCACAAAAAAAAAAAAATCTAGGAAATTTATGAGGTCATTTACTTCATTCTGTGGCAGCGACACAGGAGCTAACAAAATTATTAAAAAAGGAGTGAAAACAAACACATTGAAGATGCTGCTGTATAATATCTCCGAGTTCACTTTTTAAAAATAATTGCCATGAGAGTGCTACAGCATCATCTACTAGAATGTGTCTCTCAAAGTAGTTTTGCTGTCAAAATCACTTTTAGTTGTACTTATTGTACTGTATTGACTCCATGTCCTTAAAATTATGCAATTCACTTAGAATACAAAATAGGCACAATATAAGCATGAACAAAACATAGGGATTGAAAGGGTAATTAGAAAGGCCTCCTACACAAGCTTCATACATGATTAGAAACATTGTGTTTGAAGTTAAGAGACCAGGGTTGCAATGATAACTATGTGATTCTACAACTCGTTGATACTGCTAGTTCAGCATGGGGCATAGCAGCTATGGCTACAGGAGGGGGCACTTCCCTTTTCCAACTCAGTGATTAGAGCCTCACTCTGGCACCTGCCTTTTCCAACTCAGTGATTAGAGCCTCACTCAGGAAAGTGAAAGATTTAGGGCTAAGATTTCTCACCATAGATTCAAAACCAAATTTCCCACTTCCTACCAAAGTGCCACACATGCACCAGGCTACAGAATATGCCCAGAGAAGGGCACACTACCCCTTACCCTACATTGAATTTTGGCCACTGGGCAGAAAAATTCAAGGGGCCAGAAAAGAGCAAGTAAGGAGTCCCATTCTGTAGCCCAGATGCTCCAGGGACTACTTATATAATGGATTTTACCCTAAAAGGAGTTATTGGATTAAAACAAACAAACAAGCAATCAGAAACAAAAATCAGAAAGCCTCTGGAGCTGGGACTAGCCTCCCTGGGTATAGACAGCATTAATACTTATAGTTCTAGCGCTAACAAAATGTGAGTGTACATGTGTGAGAGTAGTCCATCATGCCATATTTATAGCCAACTGCAAAAGTCCCTGCAGAGTCCCTGGTTTCTCTGGGGTGGGCAGCAACAGGCAGAACTGCCATCTGCCCCATAGGAAAACTGGGAAGAGCTGCTGTTCCTGAGGTAGCAGCAGCGAAAGCATGCATGGTAAGGCAGGAGGCATGACCTAACATCAAAGATCAGATTCCCCTTGCACTATTAAATGAATGTGTGTTGGGGGCTTTTGACTGAAAGAGCAGGAAACACTGAAAGTTACTTCACTGCTCTGCTTCTTAGCCTTTTCCCACTTTCATAAGGCCCCTTAGATTTTAGTAATGAAACATGTAAATGCAAACTGGTTAAATAGTAATAGCAGGTTTGGTGCTGCTGGAATGGTCTCTGCCACAGGAGTGGAAATCTGAGGGAGTTTATACATGTGCTTTGAGAGCGGGGGGGGGGGGCGGGGACGGGGGCAGGGACGGGGCGGGCCGGGGGACGGGACGGGACGGGACGCTTTAATTACAGCAGCTCTGAGAACTGCTCTAATTAAATTGCTGGAGTGTCACATGCATTAGCATCCTTGTCGGCAGTGGGGTGCTTTAACTAAAGCTTGAACGAGCTTTAGTTAAAGCACCCTCGCTGCCATTTTTCAGCATGGGGATGCTGACGCATGTGACGGTGGAGTCTGCTGGAGCACAGTAATTACCATGCTGCAACAGACTTGATTAATCGAATAATTACAGTGCGTTGGGGCAGCCTGGCTACATGTGATAGGCACCCTTTGTGCCTGATCCTACAGAGACACACAAGCCACTGAAGTGGAACTAATTATGTGAATTAAGTCATTAATAAGGGGATTGCAATTTGAAATAAAGCTAACATGGCAACATTTGTAATGAGTAGTCCAACTACATGGTACAAAGTACTGTATTTATGCAAACTCTGGGGTTACTAAACTCTGAGGTAACCACCAAACTCTGGGGTAAAGCGTCCACACCTGAGAACAGGAGGGTGATCCAGGCTGACCTTGACAGGCTCAGGAAATGGGCAGATGAGAACCTGACAGTGTTTAACACTGAAAAATGCAAGCTTCTCCACCTTGTGGGGAAAAACCTGCAGCATCCTTATGCGCTTGGCAGTGCTAAGCTGGCTAGCACTACGGATGAAAGGAACTTGGGGGTCATGATTGATCACAAGATGAACATGGGCCTGCAATGTGATATTGCTGCTAGTAAAAGCAAGCAAAATGCTCGCTTGTATCCATAGATGCTTCTCAAGCAAATCCCAGGATGTCATCGTCCTGTTGTACTTGGCCTTGGTGAGGAGGCAGCTGGAGTACTGTGTCCAGTTTTGGGCTCCACAATTCAAAAAGGATGTGGAGAAGCTTGAGAGGGTGCAGAGGAGAGCCTCTCGCATGATCAGAGAGCAGGAAAACAGATCTTATGATGACAGGCTGAGAGCCATGGGACTTTTCAGCCTGGATAAGCGCAGGCTCAGGGGTGATCTGGTGGCTGCCCATAAGTTCATCATGGGTGCTTACCAGGATCTGGGGGAACGTCTGTTCACCAGAGCGCCCCAAGGGATGACAAGGTTGAATGCTCACAAACTCCTCCATGACCGTTTCAGGCTGGACATAAGGAAGAACTTCTTTACGGTCTGAGCCCTCAAGGTTTGGAGTAGACTGCCGCTGGAGGTGGTTCAAGCACCTACTCTGGACTCCTTCAAAAGACATCTGGATGTTTATCTTGCTGGTATCCTATGATCCCTGCTGACTACCTGCCCCTGGGGCAGGGGGCTGGACTCGATCTTCCAAGGTCCCTTCCAGCCCTACTGTCTCTGAAATCCAAGATGAGGTTCCCTCCCAATCAGCATGGGGAAAAAAGCCTAGTCCTGGATTTGAATACC
The DNA here is from genome assembly GCF_000455745.1 of Alligator sinensis. Taxonomy (NCBI): domain Eukaryota; kingdom Metazoa; phylum Chordata; order Crocodylia; family Alligatoridae; genus Alligator; species Alligator sinensis. The sequence goes on from NW_005842799.1 coordinate 378,712, forward strand.
AGCCCGGGGCAGGCAGCAGCTCAGCTCTGACTTTGGCCCTAGTTCAGGGCTTAAGTTATTGCTGAGCAACCACCTGCCCTGGGCTAGAATGCCTTGTTTGGCGAGGGTAGGGGCATGCATCATGGGGGACCATAGGAGAGTCAGAAGGGAACAGGGAACCCCCCCCCCCCCAACTCCTTGCTCCCCTCCTCCCCAAAGGTCCCTCAGCTTCTGCTCCAGCTCTGGTCTCTGCAGCTGCGACCCTGCCTGGCTAGGAGCTGCTGCTGCTGCTCCTCCTTGGCTGGGCTGGGGCCATGCTGCTGCTGAGTGCCCCAAAGCCAGAGCAGAGCTACAGCAGAAGGTAAGTGGGGAGGGGGATCTGGCCCTTCATCCTATGCTGCTGCTTTCTCTACCACAGCAGTTGGGGTGGGGGAGATGGACACAAATTAAAGATGATCTTCTATTAATTAGATTCAATATATGGAAAATTATAACAAATTTATAGTTTTCCATGCATAGAATTGAATTCCTGGGGGGAGTTGTCTTAAATTCAACATTGTTTTTGGATTTGAGTAAATATGGTAATCTTCAGTGTTAAAATAAGCTTAAACAAAGCTCCCAGATGTAGACCTACCTGCCCCATCCCAGTGGACATGTGGGTTTTCCAATGGAGAAAAAAGCGCAGAACCAATTTGCATTTTTTAAATCTTTATTATAAACAATCCTGCTTATAATAATGTTTTCAGAATGCGATTGCTATGTACTAAACAAAAACCTCCTTAGCTGAATCGGTTTCAATTTCTGATTGCTTACATGTATCTTTTACTATATTAGATGGGAACCAGGGAAAGGAAAATCTTTAAAAAATTTTGAATTCAGCCTATTCCATGGGAAATGCCTTTACAAACATGGAACAGAATTAAAAGACACATTCTTGATCCTCTGTACATCAGCAGCCAATGGAACTCCCGACAGATACATAAATAGATTTTTTTTTAAGTATATTTCTTTCACGAGTATATAAAATTATTTTGGTTTCTATACTCAACAACCTCTGAGACAAAAGGAAGGATTTCTTTTACACAATTCATTCCTGCATGTTACTTAGGGTGTAGACAATCACTCACAGGGATGTAAGAAGTGTTTAATAATACACTTTACACAATGCTTAACTATACACTGCTTAACTCATTTACATGGTATTTACACACTATTTTGTACATGAGATGCCATAATTGAAAAGGCATTAGAACGGCATCTTCCTCTGAACAGGATGCATCAGTTCCAGTGTTTGTATCAAAGATAAAACAAGTTTCAAAAGACAGCACCACCTGACTTTCAGAATCAAGGATCCACCAAACTGCATGTGTAGTGAAGGCAGTGGGACAATTACATTGTCCTCTGTGTATTCTAGCAGTTCCCAGTGGGGAAGGTTAAGACAGGACCTTGGTTTTCTGATCAGTCTATTTATAAAATACAGCTGCTACAAAGATAATTGTTTTTATTAGACTCACTGCTAAGCCACATGCTTTTGCCCTTCAGCTTTTCTTTAAGCCCTTGCAAGTGTCTAGTTCCTTCTCTGGGGAGGAGTTTGGCTTTTATATGACCTTTAATGTTGGCTCAAGCTGGTTGTCAGGCTGAGGGCTTAATTCAACACAGCTAAATTTGTCCCATGGAACGTATCTTTAATGCAGAATCTAGTAGGGGAGGAGGGAAGGGGTACAGAGACAGGGAGATTGTGTGCTTGATTTTCAATGTGGAGCACTCATTGCTTCTATTAGGGCTCTGAGTGTTCAGCACATTTGAAAATTAGGCCCCGTAGTTTGATGGGAGTTTGTAGCGGTTACACTTTGTTTTAGGCACAATAGTGTCAAAGGAAAGGCCTTGGTTTGGCTGTTCAGTTTTCTCTCTCAACCATAAAAGATTTGCTCCATTAGAAAACCACAATGGGAAGGCATGTCAGATCAACTATTTGCTCCCAACATGCAGGTAAATGTCTTTTTAGCCCTAGCACAGTGTTTAGACAGACAAAGTCCACTAGCAAGTGCACCCCAAAGTCAGTAGCTCAAAATGCATGTTACTCAGCGAATCCCTGGGTCACACACAACCATATTCATACCAGACAGTCTGCTGGTCCCCGTGGGGATCTGGAGTTCCAGAAGTGCTCCTAGAGCTACCACCTGTAGTGTGGTCCTCTGTTCCCCCTGTTCCAGTGTTGCATTCTGGAGACTTATCCTGGCATTTGGTAATGAAGGCATCACTTTGCCCAGCAGTAATTTCACCTTCAGTATTACTGGAGACAGCTCTGACAGGAGTCACAGTGGCTACCTCCCCAGAATGTGGAAAGGTCTTAGGCTTGACTTTAGCAGGTGTGTATTGTGCAGGTGAATAGTGTTGCTCAGGCACTGTACACACTCGCTCTTGCTGTTGCACGTTCAGGTTGCTGGCAGAAGCCGAGGGAGAGGAAGAAAAAGGATGGAAGGAGTGTGGTCTCTCATCCTTTGGTGGAGCCAGGGAAAGACGCCTTACATCCAGCTGCCGACAGCGAGAATCAATGCTTTGCAAGGAACTGGACACCTTGGCAGACTGAGGCCTCTCTTTTAAAGTAGTCTGAGAGCCCGGTGGCACAGAAACCCTCAAGGCTGGACTGACACAGTCCTTGCCTGCAAGCTTCTGAGAACTCTCCTGTCTGTAGGTCTCTGGGCCAGTAGCTCGGAGGAGATCTGCAGAGGCCAGACTAAATGCTCTGCTCAATGATGTGCTCCTTCGGCTCAGAGTGCTGGACTGTTGAGGTTGCGTGATCTGCCTCGGCCCACTGAGTGGTTGATGTGGTGATGTATGAGGAAGCTTAAGAGACCCCTGGGAGCTTGCCAGAGGCTCAGGATCAGCTTGCCTAAGGTTTGGTTTGACAAAGTTCCCAGGTTTTGTTACTCTTCCTTCTTCATTGGCAACAGTCATCTTTACAGTTGGTGTAACATAGTTTGTAGGCATCTTAGCTGCCTCCTTTCTACCTGGCTGAACCAGGTGGTCCCCAGGTACTGGGGGATCATTTGCTTTTCTAAAATAATCACCCATCAAGTCATCTCTGCTACTGGAGGTATCCTAATGTGAGAAAATACACACACACACACACACACACACAAGGTTAATGACACTACTCTGGTTGCTTTGAAAGAAACATGGTTCAGCAAACATTTTTCCTTTCAAGGTTGTCACAACATAATTCCCTACATCAAGCAACCCAAGGTTCAACACAAAATCAATGTACAGGAGGCCACTTGGTACTGTGCAAAATGTTTTTCCTCTCATAGTGCTTAAGCACTAATTGGTTTGTTAACACTAGCTTGCAAGGAGGGGCCCGAAGCATCCTACATAAACCATGTATCTTATACCTAAAGGTAGGAACACTGTGGGGGAAAGGTATAGGGTCTGTAACTTTGTATCAATGAGTTACATGTTGATCATAATTAGATTGTGACAGCCTTGTCTGCCAGTTTAATTGTCACCAGTTAAAATTCTTTTCTCAATAGCACCCTGGGCTGCAGATCTTTTGCTTCAGTTAATATTAGCCAATCAAATACATGCAAATGGTAGCTTGTTTGTCATTTCCACAATACAATGTGGACAATACGTCGGTATGCTGTGAATAACAAATAATGGAATACTTTAAGCAGTGATATGTTAATACTGAACAATTTCATTACTACTCTGAACTATTTATTTATTTTTGAAAAGGCAACAAATTGAATATATTAAAAGCTATCTAAATATACTGAAATAGGGAAAACTGTCCAGAAATAATCTGCAATACTGTGGTGGCAGACAATTAACCTGGTCATAAAGAAAATAAAGGCTTGATATGGATAGACCCATGCAAAACATATAGGCATCACTGTTAAGGTATTAATTCAAGACATGCTGTGAACAGTTAATGGAGATGCTAGTTGCAAAAGAATGTATTGAAACAACATGATGCAATTAATTTCTTTGCTTTTCTCTGGGAAGTACATCAAGATTTAACATTTATTTCACAACAGTTACAGGGAAGTTTTCTTCCTGTTGGAAAAACCATTTTACTACTAGCAAATGCTATTAACAATAATAATAGCAATAAAATTGCAGCTTCTGATAATTCGGAAGCATTCCATTTTCATTCACATGCTGAGTCAGAGTTATTCATATGTTAGTCTAAACCTTCAGTGTGCAGGTTAAAATTAGAGGGTCACTATATTGTTATAATGCTCCTAACAAACATTTGCTTAGGCCAAGCACTAAAAGTACTCTAGGACCAGCTAATACAGGTCACTGGGCCATTTTAGTCTTTAAACCAAAGCAGTTGCTAGGCTAAAAGAAGCTTTTCAGATGCATGAATGTGCTTGCCGGCTGCAGCAAATTGTGAGCTTTGGTTACATAGTGATAATGATGGATACCCTGGGGATATACAGTGAAGATGGTCTCCTATTCCCCCTCCCTGTTTTGTGCCTCTCACTGCCACGACATGAATGACTGAGGAGTGGTTCAACTGATTGCGATGGCTCCTGATGGAGGGATGGACATAGGGAATGGCAAGAGGGATACAGTGCATCAGCTTCTAATAGAAATTGGTGCAATGAGATAATTTCAGTCTCGTTTAAGCTGTGTCGCTGCTGAAAAGGAACAAGGATGACAGAAAGAATGAAAATAGAGACATGGTCAGATGGATGCAGACAACAACAAACAGTGAAAGAGTTTAAACTGAAGACATTTACCCCACAGAATCAGAACAACAAGGGAGAAAGAGGTATGTCATAATGTTTGCCTTAGCCATTAAGGCCCCAAATTAACTGATGTCATACGAAGTGGAGACTCCTCTGATACCAGTAATGCTAGGGAGCTGTTGATGAAACCTTAACTTCCATTCAATGACAACGATAAACTTAGTCTGAAAATATACTTTGTACTGCAACACTGCTTCTCACTAATGCACAGCATCATTAAGCAATAAAAGGCAATTGCTATCTACCAAACTTAGTTTATTTCCTACAAGACACTTCACAGTGCATTGTGGAATAATCTAGCATCAAGTCTCACCAACAGCACAATAGCACCACTTAGTACTTAGAAAGAGTCAGTACAATCCAGGGAAATAGAACCCCCGCCAGGCATAAAGCCTTATAGAAGCCTCCTGCAAAACTGGAGATTTTTCAATAAGGCAGATGCTCTTTGAGATGCACATTTCAAAATTCAATAAAATGGCTGCCAATATTCATTTCCCAGCAAAGATTAAGCAGCCAAGAACTGTGGTGAGGGCTTTCTACAACTAAGGCGGAATTCTGAATAATACTGCATGGACCATCTACTAGTTCAAATATTAAACCTAGACTGAATTCAGAGGTGGTGGAACAATGGGAACATTTAATCAGGAAGAATTATTTAATGAAAAAATAACAACAAATCTTAATTTCTATTAATTGATTAATTCCAGCTACAAATATAAATATAAACAAATAATGGATATACGATATATTATCCCTGTTTTTAATTGGGTTCCTTTACTTAAATGTTTTATAAGATTGAACAGTTTATAATAAGATCCATAGTCATTAGCAATGATCATGTTATTTTTTTACTTGCTCCTTCCCTCAAACTAGCTCAGAATATATTCATAGCACCTGAGATATGGCTTTAATTTACTTACAGTAGGTGGGGATAGCCTATTGCTCTCTTCTAAGAACTCTTGCAAAGTCACCATCTCACTGCCAGGAGAGGCAGAGCGCTGCTTGCTACCATAGGGGTGGGGTGTGTAACTTCTCTGAGGAGCATCATAAGAGATCAAGCCATTTCTGTGAAGGGAGGGGTCATGTCGGCTACTAGAGATCAAGATGGCAGAAGCAGAGTGACAAAGATAGCTGTCTCTGGGCAATGCAGGCATCTCTCTATTTAACAGCATATCTTCACTGCTGAGGCTTTCGCATCTGCCATGGAGACGATCTGAGGAACCTGACAAAGGGAATAAGCAGCATTAACACTACTCATTTTCCTTTATTTTAACAAAATGTCAACTCCTTACTGAAGTAGATACTATATGATTCAGTTCCTTTTCTCTGCTAAATAGTCCAATTAAAAATTAATTAACGATTATAAGCTCATCATCCCCCAAACTCTGTGGAATTGGAGTTTCAGGGAGGCAAGGATTTTAGGGTAATATCTTTTATTGGACCAACTGCATAGTTGGGATAGAGGCAGACAATAGGCCTGTGCGAAAAGGAAAGTATTTGATTCAGATTCTGATTCAGCCGATTCGGAGGACAGTGATTCAATTTGGTGATTCACTGTCCCCATTCAATGTGGCCAAATCAGAATCAGAGATTCAGATCGGCTGGGGAGAGGCAGGCACAGCTGAGTGCCTGCAGGTTCTCTTGTAGCTCCTCCGGCTGTGCCTGCCTCTCCCAGGGCAGGGGGAGCTGTGGGAGAAGCCCCCATGGGCACCCTGCCTGGCCCCATCCCCTGCCCGGGGGCCTCTGAGGGTTCGTGGCAGAGTCTCCCTGTGCAGCGTGGGGCAGTGGGGGGCAGCAGGGATTGCCCCCCTCCCCTCCCCCCGGCTTGGCAACTGCGTGGCAGCTGCCCCATGGTGCAGGTGCAGCACAGCTCGTCTTGGTGCTGTGTGCTGCTTGGGAGCTGGGGCTGAGCGGTGCCGGGCTCCAGCTGACTACTGGAGCTGCCCCAGCTCCCAGACAACGCACACGGGGGAAGGTCCACTGCCCCCCACTGTGCAGGGGGCTCTGCCATGATCGCCACTCAGAGGCCCTGATCACTGCTGCAAGAGCCAGTGAGTTTGGGAATGTGGATGCTGACACAGCTTGTTCTGGGCAGCAGCAGGACATAGCCCCCACTCCCAGCACTACTATGCCTGCATCAGCGCTGGGTGCGGGGGCTCTGCCCTGTCACTGCCACTGCTTGCCAGCCAGTATGGATGTGGGTGCGGCAGCGCTGAGAGCGGGGGCTATGCCCTGCTGCCATTTGCCCCCTTGCGTCTGGAGCAAGCTGTGCCTGCATCTCCCCCATCGCCTTGGTTGGGCAAGCAGCAGCAGGGCAGAGCCCCTGCTCCCAGCGCTGCCGCGCCCACATCCCGTTCTCCCCCCCTACCTCCCTCCCTGAGTAACATGCCCCCCTGCCCCAGCTGGGTAGCTTGTTCCAGCCCCAGTCCCAATTCCTTCCCCACACTGCTTCCCTCTCCCCTCCCCCAACCCCAACAGATTTACCAGCTGGAGGCAGCTGTCAGCTGCCTGTTTAGTCTATGGCCAAATCTCTGAAGCGGCCAAATCCTTTCCAAAGCTTTTCTGGATCGATTTGGATGCTTTGAATCAATTTGGAGCTTTTAATTAGTCTCCTGATTTGATTCGAATTTGGAGATTCGGTCCCTGAATCAGGCCGAATCTCCTCCGAATCAAATCAGCTACCGAAGCTTTGCATAGCCCTGCCAACTAGCAATGATAATTTAATTTAAGGAGATCAGACCTGGAACAACAGCTGAAGAACATGCAGCGACACTCAGATGAAGGGAACAGAGATGCATGAGGATGACATGAAGTTTAGCTCTCATTTCCTTGATCCTTTGCCTTCTGCGAGTACAGCCAATCCTTCAGGGTGAATTACATGGAGCCTAATGTGCCTCTAAATCAGGGCTGTCCAACTTCTAAAAGGCTGGAGGCCATGCTCTGTGTGGGCCACAATAATGCTGCTACCTCACGGAGAGCCTCCCCTGTTGCACCACACAGGTGGGTTGCCAACACTTCAGCTGACAGCTGTGTGCTCCCCCAGCACTGTGGACTGTGCTGTGCCACCCCCGGGGGACAGGTGAGGGAAGCCAGAGGAGGGAAGGGAAGCCCAGAGACCCTGGATGTTGGCAGTTGGGTGTTAGGGGAGCCACGGACAGGTGGGAGCCCAGGGGACAACCGGACAGCTCTGATCTAAATGATGCTATTGCAGCCTCTGCAGCATCCAGGCAGTGGTGGCAGGAGGGCTATTGCAGCCCACACACATGTAGACCCCCCTCATTCTTATTGCAAAGGGAATCTCTGTAACCACATGTGGCCCATGAGCTGCCAGTTGCTGACACTTGCTCTAAGCTGTGGAAATGAGCATGCCAGAATCTAGAAGAACCTGGTAGACCAGACCTGGTCTACTGGGCTTCTGCTTGTTAGAGAACAGAATTCCAGAAAATCTAGAGGACAGAATAAAGGTAGAAGAACTGTGTAAAGGAGTTTAAGATTGGCCTTTCATCCCTCAGGACATGAGACCTATGGTAACGAAGAACTGGAGTGTCTATCCTAGAATTCACATCATTACAAAGTTAGTCTTAAAAAAATCATTATTTCAAACCCTGTGTCAAGCCTCAGTGTGATAAGGCTCCTCATCAGATTACAAAATGATTACAGAAGTCATGACATCTGGATTTTGCTGGTGAAGATGGAAAATACACTGATGCAAGTCATCTGAATTTCTTGTTCGCTGGAGAAGACATCTGCTCTGAAAACATCTTACCTTTCAAATTGAGAGGTGAGCTATTGCTGGATGTGTTTCTACTGCTCTCTAAACTATTTGGCTTGGATGCTGGAAAGATACAAGGATAAAGTTCAAGAGTGCAAAATTAGGTTTGGACAAAGGATATTTTAAAAAGTTTTCTAAGTGTTCTAGAAGCTTTAGTATTAGCGCCTTCCATTTAGGTATAGACTGATAAGTGTCTAAGTCTCTTTTGAAAATAGGACTTACATACCCAAGTCACTGGTGCATTTTTGAAAAATGGTGCTCAAACGTAATGTATGAGAAAGTCCAAGGTATGCAATTAGCCCTGTTAGTCTGAAGTTAGGCAGAAGACAGGGTAGAGGTGCACTTTACAGACTAACTAAATTAGAAATGCATAAACTTTTGCAAACCTAAGCTCACTAACATCAGATGCAGTCAGTGTCAAATCTTTACCACATGCATTAAAGTGCTGCTGGTGGAAGCCAACTTGTATTAATCAGAACTTAATTTCATTTCTTTTAGGAACTAATCACTTTCTTAAAAAATATATCAAATTAAAAATAAAACATACAGATGCAAATGTCAGAAATCGATATTCTCATTCTGGCCACATCTACATGTTCATGAATGCGCTTTTGCTACTGCGCATTAAAAATTAGTACCTCTAATGTGAGGTACTAAATCAAAGTGCATTAGGCTGTCCTAATATGCAGTAGCAAAAGCACAAGCTTTTTTAATAATGCTTAATGTGCAGTAGCCTATTTTTATGGTGCATTAGCATATTAGCACTTTTTTTGACATGATGCTTTAATGTGCAGTAAAATAGGCTACTACACATTAAAGCACACATGTAGATGTGCCCTCTGTAACCTAAATTTTAAGTACCTTTGAGGTTTCCTTGGACAAAATGAAGCAAGATCCAACATTAGGATTATTTTAATTTTATGTATGTTCTATCAACTTACCATGTTGTCTGCTATTGGAAAACTCTACCTCAGGGAATTGTTCCACAAGATTATCTTCTGAATTACATCCTGGGAAGAAAATAATGCTTAGTAGGTAATTTAGCACAGAAAACTCAATCCCACAGATCATCCCTAAATGTACCATTACGGTATAAATGACAGACCTAATGGATTGGACTTGCAAAATTTATACTGGGACAAGCAGCCATATTTAAGGACACCATTTTGATCAAAGGACCCAAAGCCACACATATACAGGAGTCCACTTAGATGAATGACCAGAGTTGCATCACATTCTACACTGAGAGTTTTGCTGGTGTAAAGAAGCCTAATAATATCAAGGGACTAATATGCTTTGTGTGTCAACAGCGTAACTAGGGCAAGGTGAGCAGGGAAGCAACTCCAGGCACTGAGTAGGAAAAGGTGCCAGAATCATCCCCGGGAGTCTTTGTCATGGCAGAGGAAACCCTGCATTGCACCTGTCCAGACAGATGAGCCAGGCAGGGCAGTGCCACACTAAGCGGTGCATTTGGGAGCTGGAAAGCAAGTTGAGCGAGTGCTTGCCTCCCTGCACCTCTACCCCAAAGAAGCTTTTGCCAGAACCGGCATAGCCCTGTGGCTCAATATGTATGCATGGAGAAGGGAAAAGGCGGGGCTGGGGGGCAGTGAACAGGGCAACAGGGTTGGCTCCCAGGGAGCCTCAGCATGTGGCTGTAGCTGCCAGAGTGGAGCTGATGCTGTTACAGGGAAAGGTTGCCTTCCCTTCCACTAATCCATGCCCCAGGTCTACAGTAGATGGGAACATCCATCTGTCTGTGCCCCCCCCCTCCCCCCAGCCCACCAGCACCTAATTAGCTTGCTGAGCCTCTGACAGGTATACAGATCAGTACTGGAGTCATGTATGTGTACAGCTTTTGTATAGGGGACTCAGTTCCTGTTATGACTGAGGATCACATTGCATGAAAGCAGGGACCAAAAACTGAGTGCTGTACAAGTTACAGATACCAGAATGTACCACACACCTTTAAGTCTGCTTTGGAGCCTGGAAGTGGACACAGAACCTGAAGCAGTCAAGTGGATAGCTGAGGCAGAGTTAGTCCTGACACCCAGCTCCATGCCACAGTGCCTAGCAGCAGGGTCTGCTGAAATTTCAACATTATCGTTGCTGCCTCCATGTTGGGAAATTCGTTTTTGCTTTAGATCTATTAATACTAAGGAAAGGAGAGAAATACAGAATCAGGCAACCTCACTGGATATGTATCAATCCATTTCCATACACACAGAACAAGCGGGCACAAAACACACACAACAAGGTGCTGGTTCTGCAAGCTTTTTAATAAATAGTTCAGTACTGGGTAAGAGATTTATGCAGCTGATTTTGCAATTGTGTGGGCTGCCTAGGAAGCAAAGGAGTGACTAGGGCTGCTTTAGAGACGGTAGGAAGGCTTGTTTTTTTTGGGTTTTTTACTTTATACACATAAAGGTATTGTGAAGGAAACAGAAAAAAAGGCAAAGACATGAAAGCAGGAAAAAAACCAGCTGAGATGTAAAAGCCCTTTATGACTACTGCCTTAAAGAAGAGGTGTCAAAGCTCTGATCTGTAGAGCCATGTGCCATATGCAGCACCTGCTTTGGGACTGCAGCACACATGGCACCTACCCCAACCACTCTGAGACTGTGCATCTGCTCCAGGCTGTGAGCAGCATCGGTCCCAGAATGGGCAGCAAGGGGTGACCTCGATGTACACAGTGCCCACACCAGCTACTCCAGGACATCTGCTGGATCTAGCATGGAGCAGACCTGAACTGAAGCAGGTGCAGTGGCAGAGGGCACATCTACATGTGCGCTTTAATGGGCATTACACTTTATTTTAACGTGCATTAAAGCATCACTAAAAATGCTATTAATTAATGCTCATTAAAACAGGCTAATATGCATTAAGCATCACTAAAACAGTGGGTATCTGTACACAAGCATGGAGGCTGCTTCAACGTGCTGGAATTCCAGCATGTTGGAGCAGACTCAATTAATACAGTCTGCTGAAGTATGGCAATTACTGTGTTCCAGCAGCCTCCAATGTCTTGTATATCAGTGTCCTCGCACTTAAAACATGGTGGCAGGGGGCACTTGAACTAAAGCTCATTCAACAAGCTTTAGTACGAGCGTCCCCGCCACCATATTTAAGCATGGGGACGCTAATACACAAGACACGGTGGTGCTTTAATTACAGAGGCTCTCAGAGTCACTCTAATTAAAATGTTGCCCCCCTCCCCACCTCCAGAGCACATGTAAAAGTGCCTGCTGCTATTTAGTTAATGCGCATTAAGACATGTTAATGTTCATTTTCCTAGTACCTCACAATAGTGGTACTAGATTTAATGAGCATGAACTAGTGTTAATGCATATGTACACATGCCCAGAGTTTCTGGACTAGCGGTCACATGCAGCACAGTCCTGGGGCAGATGCCACATGTTACGTCGTCCTAGACCAGCTGCTCAGGGACATGCATGACACAACACCCATTCCAGGGCCCACACTAGATCCAGCATGTGGAGCCAGTTTGTGGACCCAATCCAGCCCACTGACCAGCCTTGTGCAGGCCAGAGCAGTCAGACCTCCCAGCCTTAAGGCATGTTTTATAAATAGGTGCTTCAGTATAAGAAGAGAACAAGGATTCATTACTTTGACAAAGTCCAAGTCTTATTTAAAGCGAAGCTCCAACTTGGAAGTTATTTAGCAGGATTCACACTATGATAACCTCTCAATATAAATTTTTTCTACTATGATAAAAATCTTTAAGCTCTCCTCCTTCAATGCATTCATTTTTAAATGATCAAGATTTTTGCTTAGCTTGGGATCTTGTCTTGACAACATATGTGGTTTTCTAATACATTAAACACACCTAAACGGATATGCAGTATGCTTCCTGGTGATGCACGAGAAAAAACAAATTAGCCTAATCAGTATACATGGCTTAAAGGCACACATAAAAAGAGTGAAATGTTAAAGATTTCATTTTAGGAACAACCTTGATGAGAAGCAGGATTCTAGTTTTTCAGTTTTCTAAAGGAAATATATATAATTACTACTGCAAACAAAGCAGAGCAAGGAGGTCAAAACAAATAGCTGGCATGTACAAGGGAAGAGTTAGTTCAAAAGCACAGAATAGCAACAAATGTATTAAAGAAAGTGGAGTGGGATACAACTGAGCAATGCAGTTTTTGAAACTATACCTTCTATACAATGTGTGCGCTGTGACAATAGGTACTGCTTCTATTTTCTCCCTTCATTCAGAAGTTTATAGAATGGCCATAAAAATGATTATGGCCTAAAACTTGGGATACAAGTCAGTATGTCAACTGCTTTTAAATAATTCATTCTGTGCTTTCAAAAGTGCCATATTAATTTCCCTGGAGGTGGACATTCCCTATTAACACAAAAGAATAAGTAGCAACAGAGAAAGTGCCCTCTGCAACATGGACACTTGTCCAACACAAGGGGGAGACTACAACCACTATTTAATTTCACAAGACACCAAATGGCAAACGGATGATAAAGACTTCAGGGCACTACTGGGCTTTGCTCTTGATTCTAGAGAGTGAATCAACTCTTCTAACACAAAAACTCTCAAACACAGAGGCTCAGATCTCTCACCCCAAATTCACTTAATCTGAATATTCACAAAAGAAATTAAAAGACTTCTGAAAATTAGAATGAAAATGCTCAGAGTTAATTAATTAGTAGCTGCCATTGTATATCCATATTTAGACTGTTTGGAGGCAAAAATAAATTTTACTAAGCAGCAAAGAACATTGCAAAAATTTCCAAGAGTGCTTATTTATTAGCTTCATATTTTAGTAGAGTTAATACACTGTAGGAAGCATAGCAACAGCATATTAGTTTCGCATTTTGACTGGACATGATGCAAGTCTCCAACTGCAAGAAGATATTGAAGCACACAACAACTTCACTTACTTATAACATGCACCACAGCCATTCTACATACATAAACTGTATGTCATGAGGTCCCCTAAAAGTGTTCTGCATTGAAGAAAGGCTCCATAGTGTGCAAAGATACATCTTCTACTGGAAAAATTAAGTCCACATTTGCAAATATGTACTTGTATTTGAGGGATGTTAAGGACATGCTGAGTGTTTGTATCAGTGAGTGTGTATTTAAGGCACGTGGGTTTTTTGTTTTAAACTTCAGAAATGTATGATAAAATGACAAAGAAAAGGTGTTAGAAATCTCCCATGTCCGAGAAAGAAAGAGGTTCATTAGGAGAGGATGGGATGTCGGAAGAAGACCAGAACCGCAGCCGATTAGAGAGAGATTGATGATTCGATGGAGATTTAGGAGACTTTTCTTTGTCCTTGCTTTTGCTTCTCAAAAAGGTAATCTTTCTGCGTTGAGCAGCTAATTTGTTATCACCCAGGATATCCCAAAAAGAAGAAGAAAAAAAAAACGTGAACAAAAAATTATAAATAAAACTAAAAATGTCTTGAAACAGCTAAGAGACAATGTAACCCCACAAACACACAGAAAAGACTAAGTTGCTACATATAATGTTTAGGAAGATTAAATTTATGATTACTTTATTACAGCACTTATGAACAACCATATCTAGAACTATTGGTAAGGTCATCCAAGACATAACATTTCTACATAAAGCATGATTCAATTGTTTCTATGATACATGCAGCCAAATTTCTTAGATTCATCTTAGGGTTTTATATTGGTTTTCATCATCATAGAATCCGAGTGCTTTCTAACAATAAATTTGTTCTGCACTTCTTGCACACCCAGAACTCCCTCCTTGTTGCAGTGACAGCTATGGAAGCACACAAAAGAAATGTAACATTTCCTGAAATTACACACTGCTACAATGCAGACTATTTTAAACAAGTATTTGAAGTTGTAGCTGGGTTATAACTTAAGAACGACCTGGGGCAGGGGGAGAGGTGAGGACTTTTCTCTGTCCCCATTTATATTAATGGAGATCTCCACTTGATCCTCATGTACAGGATATTTCTTGACAAAATAAATATTTGCAGAAGACAAAAAAGTTACTGCGAGGCTGACTGGAACAGTCTCAAGAGCAGCAGTGAAGCTTAGTTTTTTTTGCCTTTATTAAAGATCACAATTAATTAATTTTGTGAAAATTGTCTTTAAATTCTGCATGCTGAAGAATATCTGATTTATTGTCCAAAATAATTATCCAGCTATAACCAACACAGAAAAGAGCAAATTGGTGTTTTCTGTATTTGTTTTGCAGTGCTACAGAAATCATCTGCAATCATTCTACAAAAAGTAATTTCTTCATTCAATGCCAGATAAAACACCCTAATGTTCCCTCAAGTAATAATGTTGGTAGGAACTAAAACTCTTTGGTTCTTCTGTCATTTCTGCTCCCTGGGCGCCATCTGCTGGTGCCAGACAATATCGTATCAGCCACCTGAGGAACAGATGTTAATGAACTTCCTCATTTTACCGAAGAACCTTACACTATTTTCTTGTAAGCCTCCTGCAAATGAATGTCTGCTTGTGTCAACATACAAACATACAGGCAAACTGTGAAATTTAATATGCACAGAAAGTCGAGACCCAAGATGTTAGATAAAACTAACAAATATAACTTTGAGTTTAACACTCGAAGTTATGTGATTATAGGAAAGCAAAGTATTACTTCTGTTAAGCCTTCTAAGCAAATACATTGGGACGTGTACGACTTATTTCATCCAGTAGCTGTTTAAGCCAAACACTCCCTACCTTTGTTTGAAGATCCATTATGGCTGTCTCTCTCCTCTATAGAGTTTGACCCTTGAGAGGTATTATCCTGACTCTCCTGTTGATGCTTAAGTTTCTGGGGGGCAGATGGGGATGCTGCTGTCTCTGCAGATTCAGGGTGCCATGGAGTACTCTCCGTGGCAGATTTCAATCGCTCCCGTGTAGCCTCTTTCTTTGGCTTGATTAGTTTTACTAAGGCTCGGGCTCCAATCCAGTGGTTTTTTCTGTTAGAGGCAAATATTCAGAATGAAGGATAAAAAAAAATTGGCTCTAAATTCAGTACATCATGCTGTGAACTGGACATAAAGATGCAGTGTGATCTCTAAAAGGCTTAAAATCTGGACTAATCTGTTGCTTAACACATGGACAACAAATGATATTTCTCCAGAGTTAGTGTTCTGAATAAAGGGAATTTGTCCCTCCATTAGAGAACAAAATTTATGCATGGACTGATTTTAATAGGTGGGGAGATCTAGCTACAAACAGAGGCAGAGAAGCCATGAAATAAAGGATGCTAAGACTCGGTACATATTCTTCTCTGCATCAGAGAGGTCAGACAAATTTATGTGGGGGGCAGGGTCTGCTGGGTTTTTTTTATTTGATCCTTTTTAGAGATCTCTCTCTCATGTTGGACTGTGTGTCCCAGATAAAAACAGCAGTTCTGGATGCTGTGCGGCTGTTTAGTTATTGTTTAGGACCTGTCTGTGATGCCAATTCAGTGTCAGTGAGGAAGAGCATGTTCCAAAACCAGACAGAGACAGCTTTGTAAATTCTGGATGTGGATTAAGCTCTCCCTGCTGGCTTGACAGACCAGATTAGTGACCATTCACTGATCAGCAGGCCCTCACATCCGACATCCCTGCTAGAATTCCAGGGAAGGATTTGAAAAACTGACACTTTATATCACAACGTTAACAAACAGGTGACATAACTCCAAACTGATCAGAATCAGATGGATCACCTCCCTCCTTTACACTTCCAGACAAGTTGTCAAGGGGTTTTGCCCCCTTTTCTCTCCAAAATTTTGTATTGCAATAGCAGCATTGAAACTGAAGAGGACTTACTTCTTTGGAGCAGGATCATAAAACTTGTACTGATCCATTATTTTTTCCTCTAGTTTTTCTTTGTGTCGCCTCAAAGCATTTAATTTATCACTGTGAAAATAAAAACGTAGATACTGAAAAATATCTACAAAATAGAAGGCCAACAGACACCAAGGGACAAAAGAGATCTCCTCACAGGCTAGAACTATATGGGTCAAACAGCCTTCTGTAGTGCAGAATTAATTTACCTCTATCTTACTCATCAACAACCCAGAAAAATAAATGTAAACATCTCTTAACATCACTAACACTTCAATTGTGCACACTTGGCATAAAAGAGGGTTTACTAGTCTCTTTTCCTAAACAGATGATAGGAAACAGAGTGCAGAGAGATTACAACATGCCTTGTTTTCACAATATGCCAGAGAATCCTACTGCCAAGGAGTGGAGGGGTGAGAGCTGCGGGGGGCAGTTCAGGACCTCAAAGAAGGCGCCAGCCTCCCATGGATCAGCCTATGCAATTTATCAACACGGAGAAAATCCTAGCCATGCAACAAGTTGATTGAGGGGAAGAAACATGAATGTTTTCTTACAAAACCTGTTTGCCAACAGAGTATTAAGTGTGGAAGGGAACGTTCTTGGCTGTTGGTAGATTCCCCTGGAATTCCTCACACTTGACTAACGTACACAATTCTGTGTCATCTGCAACGCTGCCCACCTGACTGCTCATCCTTTTTTTGGAGATTGCTACTGAACTATACTGGTCCTGGGATCCTTAAATAACCTCAGTCTGAAACATTTTAGGAAAAAAAAGGTAAATTTACTAATTTACTCCTGTTCTTTTTTTCTTCTGTCTTAGGAAGAGACATTCTACACAGAATTTCACTTCTCACCCCAAAACTACATCTTCTCAATTCTTCATGAGAGAATAAATTAAGTTATTTCTACTGGATCTTGAGCTACTATTTTATTGACACAGTCTTTCAAAATGCCAGCATATCAACAGGAATGACCCTCCTTTCTAGAATGTCGACTTCTATTCCTGTCAAACTTATTTAGCTATTTTGTAATAAAAGTGTAAACATGTTACTAGTCTTGAAATAAAGCTCAGGCAGTGACTCCCAGGATTCTAGCTCATAAAACTTCAATTTTCGGGCTCAAGAATACATTTTGTTTCTTGACTGTACTGTAGTACTGTAGGAGAGCTCACACAGCCCTGTGAAGATAGGTTTTTCTGTAAAGGTAGAACAAATGGAAACAAAAAGCATTAATTTAATGGACTAACCTATTTAAAGGGGAGATGAGGAAAGTAGATGAAGTACTTGGTTACCTTAGAAATTTTGTATCATTTAGAACAAGAGTGGCTAACCCACGGCATGGGTAGCCTGTGTGTGGCATGCAGAGGATGAGGGATGGGACAGGCAGCATGGGGTAGATAGGGGAGGGAGCAGAAGGCAGAGCATCAGTTCAGCAGAGGAAAGGGATCAGAGCGGCACTTAAGGAAGGTGCAGGCTAATTTGTGGCTCCCCTGCCAAAAAAGTTGGCTCCCACTGGTTTAGAAAAATATTGTGCTAGACACCTGTGGTAACACAACCTGCTCTGAATAAGACTGATCAATTATGGTGCCAGGCAATGTTATACTTAGACAAGCTGTGTTCACCTCAAATGAGCTACCTCCTGAACCAAAATAAGTGTATCCACCTTATTGTGATGCTGTGATTCAATAAACCCTGCTGAGTGGCAGATCCTGAGATAAGTTGTTTTGTCTTTTAAATGTAGTTTAGTTGAAAATAACCCTTTCTGGAAGCTGGAAGATTATGCAACTTCTCAAGAAGCAGACATTGTAACGAGAATGCAGACTTTTGTCAGTAGATTAGCCACTTCCTCCTCTTTTAAGTTCCTTTAGAACTCTGGACTTCTGCTGTTTTATCAGTTAGATTCACATCTTATTTTCAGGCCACAATTAACCTCAGTGCCTCACCCTTTCCCCTTAAAAATATTGGTCTCCTCAATGTCATAAATAAACACACACACAAAAACCATTTAGCTTCTCTACAATCTTCTTACTCTTTTTAAACGCTTTCAATAGCCTGGGAAAGATAATGGGCCCACCACTGCACTCTATGTCTTTCTGCTTCTTCGTGATACTGCTAGAAGCTTCCACATTCAACATGCACATTCAACTTGCCTATCCAGTTATCCCAGATATCACAATTGATATGGCAAAACTGCAGTTTCTTACATGTATTGCTTCTGCTCTTCATGATACTGTTCCTTATTTTCCATGTTTTGTTCCAGTAGCATTTGGTTCTGCTGACTCAGCATTTGGATCTGGCTC
The DNA here is from genome assembly GCF_000455745.1 of Alligator sinensis. NCBI lineage: Eukaryota > Metazoa > Chordata > Crocodylia > Alligatoridae > Alligator > Alligator sinensis. The sequence goes on from NW_005842799.1 coordinate 397,331, forward strand.
AGGAGATGATGGTTCTCTTCTTCCAGATTTCGCTTCAGACGGGCAAGCAGCTAGTCAAAAGATAAAGAGGTAAATTTGCCTATTTGCATTGTGCTTCCCTGTGAATGCATTTAAACTAGCACAAATACCCAGGGTAAAGATTTAATATATTAAAAGACTCATACAGGCATCAGAATCTCCTAGTGAGACCTACTTTATAACATAAGACAAAAAGCTTCACCTACTTATTCCTGCATTAAACCAGGTTCATGGCACTCTATGACAAAAAATGGCATTAGCTGCTTCTAATTCACTTTGTCCTTAGTGGCAATAAGATACCCAACTACCTTTGCAGATCTGACTACAAGCGCTAATCCTCATGATCACACTTGTGTCATGTACCACAAGGAGAAGCAGAAAGACAGAGTGTAGTGGGGAGGCTTGTTCAGGAAATCAGAAGATTCTTCATCTTCCAAATAATTCAAGATTGTGAATATTGAAGGAGTTTATTAATCCTTTTCCTTCTTTTTTGAATCTACCCACATAACAGCAACTCCACACCCATCATTCATAGTGCAAATTTCCTGCTGCTTAGTGCAGTATCACCAAATCTTCCACCCTAAAAATACAATTGCACCTCTTTGATGTGTCTGCTTAAAAAGTAATTACACAGATGACCTGTGCAGGAGCTCGCTATGGTCAGCTGAATTGTCAAAGTCCAGTTTCCATTTCCATTAATAACAAAGCAATTTTGTTCTGCTGTCTACAGTGTAAGAACAAATTTTTCAAGAGGGCTGAATACTCTAACTTATAAAACAAGACAGCAGATGCTTTTTTGGAAAATTTGTCCCCATCTCAGATGTGAAAGTTCTCTCTAGATGCTCACCTCACAGTGGTTATCCAGCTTGGTCAAGGAGATGTCCATGGACTGATGCCGCTCCTTCAGCTCATCATAGCGAGCTTGCCAACGATTTAGCTCTAGCTGGGAATTGTTCAATGATGTTTTAAGCTCCTTTGTGTGTGTATGCAGCCCCTCATATTCTGCCTTTAGTTGGGTATGCAAGAAATTTATCCTGAAAGTGAATGAGCCAGAAAGCTTTTAAGTTCTACTTCATAACAGCAAAAAGGCCCTCTCTTGGTGTGCTGAGCAATTATTAAATATAACCTGTATCTGTCAAGACCAATTTTCAAAGACTCTTTACATGTAAAGTACAAAACCAGCATTATAAAATGTTCCATTTCTAAAAAAGAATTAGAAGGAAAAAGTTCAGAACATAATACTTACCACTTCCTTGGTATTTAGGATATGCAGCTAGTTTCCATGGTAGCATATACTTAAAGGTTTTCTGATATAAAATCAACTCTGCTTGGCACAACTGAGGAATATTCACTGGAAGTTTTCTCTTGCATGAAACAAGTGTTACTGTTATTTATGGGCATTGCAATATATCAATAAACTAGACAACTTGTAATATTTTATTTAAGCCAGTAGTAAAGCCAAAACTATCTACAATATATGCTATTTTTGGAAGACTTAAAATAAAAATGAACACATTCTGAATCTGTTGCTGAATACAGTAAATTACTTTTATTTTTCTCTCAATTCTCTGCAATTAATCTTTTGGGTAATCTGTCCAAAGCCCTGTCAATAGTAAGATGAAAACCCAGAGCTGAATAAAGCCAGCCAGGGAATCCTGGCTGGCAGAACAGTAATGAACTCAGCTGCATTACAGTCAAAACAGTTTTGAGTTCATTCTGTCATAGAGGTGAGAGAACATAAAACAGGCTTGATTTTTCAATGCAATTCTGTCTAAGAGGGCTTGAGTTAGAAAGATTCTCTGGCTTGACTTATATAAAAGTCCTTTAAAATTTTCCCATCATTATGCTATGAACTATTTAGAGCAATGACAGGTGTGCAAGTCTACACTAGCCTGAGCCATTTTTACCACTGTGCTGTCTAAATTTCCTCAGAGGTGCGCCCATAAGTGGTGTTTCAACATGGCTTAAAATGTGCCTGGTGGATGTACAGACCATTGACTTTTAAACTGTGCCCAGTCCTTGTAATTAAGCCTTGAATGTTGCTTGTCTGCACAGGGTATTATAACTTAAAGAGCAATAGAGAAGACCTTAAAATTTCCACAAGCATAATACACCTGGAAAAGTCAGAAGTAATATAGTTATAATTTAAGAAAGAAAAAGTTGGTTATTTTGATAGAAATCATTTCCAGAATTGCCAATTGTCACAATCCTATTGTAAGTCTTAAGACACTTAAAGCTGCTTAGAAGTCCCAGCTTGTGACCCAAATGACTGCATGAAAACCTTAAACAATGTGACCAGAGGGCACCTACAAGGTGCAAAAACTATGAGGCAAAAAAACAAAAACAAATAAACAAAAAACCCCCAAAGAAAATCCCATTAAAAGTTATATCTGTTTTAAGAATCTTATGCAATTTAAGCCAAATTCATGATTTTTGGGGCCTGACTTGTGATTATTTTTTTTTGTTTGAGGTAAGCAATATTGAATTTTTATTCACAATCTTCAGAGGTGCTAAAACCAAATGGGTATTTTTCCCCAGAAATTTTAATGCTATAATTACTTGAATATGAGATGATCCTGAATCTAAGATGACTCCCCAGTAATTCGATTCCTTATATGGAAATTTATAAGTTTGCTATAATTTTCCAGGTATAGAATCTAATTATTGAAGGTCTGCCTTGAATTTGTCCCCCTCCCACTACTAGCAGGGATGATGAATCTGGAAGGTCAGGTAGCCTCCCTGTTCTCTGCTCCACTCCACACTTCTTCCCCTTGCAGCCCCTTCCCCACCCTTACTCTCAGACTCTGCTCTCCTTGAGCACATGGAAGTGAGGAGCAAATTTAAAAATGACTTTGTACAATGAGCACCCACCGACTTAGTTAATCTAGAATTGATGCATTTTACCTTTTTTGAAACTGCTGCAAGTTTTAGCACAAGTAATCCATAAATACACTTTTAAGCAGCACTTCTGTACCTACTTATGTACAGTTTGTACTATATATGATATTAGTTAAAAGCCTCATGATTTTCCATACAGTTCACTGGGCTGTTTCAAGCCATGGTGGCCCCACAGCTCAGCATTTCTTGGGATGTGTGTGTATTCCAGGTACCTCCTATAAAAGGAACTATTTGCTAATTGGCACCCCCACCCCAACCTGCCTTGCCCCGTCCCACCCCCACCAGCTTCTGGAGACTGGAAGCTTCTGCCTAGCACAGGCTCCTGCCCTGGTGACCCTGTGGCTGTTCCCCTGCCCTCCCTCCATACTAGAGTGGAAATTTAACTAAGAACAGGCAGGGGGGGCAGATGGGACATGGACACTGATGGCGATTGACCCACTCTAGGGGGCTTGCACGACTCTGGTTCTATGCCTCTACATGGCTAGAGTGCCAGGAGCACCATGTGGAGGCACGAAGTCAGCCCAGCCTGAAGGTACGGGATTTTCCACAGCTAGTACTCTAGTGTGCCACCAGGCTGGGCCAAGCTGGCTCTGTGCCACTCCGTTTGGGTCCTGGCCGAAGAGTGGGAACCGCGTGCTTCTGGGACGTGCCAGGCTGGCTCCGTGCCGCAACTTGCAGGTCCTGGCCATGCAAGGGGGTGGTGGAAGCACAGAGCTTGGGTGGGCAGTGTGAGGGAGGGTGAGAGATATGGGCCCTCCACCCATGCCTCCCCCCCCCTCCCATGGCACACAGACTTTATTGGTGGCAGCAGCAGCATCTACAGGTGGGGTACTGCTGCCCAGTGGTGTGCAGCCCCAGCCAGTGTTGCACATGGCAGCAGAGTGCAGCCAGGCTGGCCAGCCTGCCTCTGTTGTAGGGGCTCCCACTGGCACACGTGCAGCTCCCAGCACTCATGCGCCACCAGGGAAAGCCCCACGTGATGGAACTGCCTACCTTCCCTGCTGTGTGCAGCTGCCAGGACTCAACTGGAAGTGGTGGAGGATCCTGCTCCCTGCTTCCATGGTGGCAGCCAGCTCTATCGCACAGATCTTCCCCTGGTGGCGCATGAGAGCCAGGAGCTGCATGTGCACCGCAGGGAGCCCTGCACAATAGAGATGGGCTGACCTGGCTGCACTCCTTGTCGCCATGAGCAGTGCTGGCTGGAGCTGCATGTCACCAGATAGCAGCGCCATGAGCACCCCAAGGACCCCCTCCTGATGCTGCTGCTGGTGGTGGGGGCTGTGTACCATGGAAAGGAGTATATGCGGGTCCCTATCCCCCCCATCCCCACACACCTACACCCTGCCCCCACAACCTCCCCACATACACACACACCCTGCAACATACCTTACCCCCCCAGACATACAGTCATACCCCCTCAAAAACCACATCCCCACCACACCCTGCACACACCTCCCACATAAAATACAAGAGTAGGATTTTATTTTTGACCTATTATGCAATCACCTCTATATACACTACACAAACTATGACAAAAATATTTTTGTAATAAAATTCAGAAATGTTATAGTAGATGTTGGACTTTTAGTATATGATTTGGTTTTTTCTGGTTCAGATGGCAACCCCCCCCTGCCAAAAGGAGTACTTCTGGGGGGAAGGGGAGGGACTTCCAGTGGCAAAGGTCAGGGGTTAGGGGCAAGACTTCTGGTCACAAGATGGCAACCAGGGGGCAGGACACCTGTCAAGGGGTGAGGCTACCCTTGTGGCCCTCAGCAACTCACCAAAAAACTCATTAAGCGGCTCTCCAGCTGAAATTATTGCCCACCCCTGATTTATATGCAGATGGAGTACAGGGCAACCTGGTCCAACTTCATTTCATGGAGCGCAGGGAGGGCTACACTAATCATATGCGACAGGCAGAGGGTGACACAGGGATCCTGGGTGAACTGTTTGGGGCCCCATTTGGTGATGTTTGCCAGACATTTACGGCTGGTGAGGAACCAGGACTTACTGGAAATGGGAAAGACACAGCTTAGCTGTGGGAGTGAAGAGGAAGTCAAAATGTATTCAATGTAGCTACTCACCATGACTTAAAAGAGTCAGCACTAAGGGAGACTGAGTGCAATGGGCCTACCATACCTTATTCAGATGGACTGCCCTAGCTTTGTAAGGTAGTCCAATATGGGCCATGTGTTTTATAGTCATGGTCAGTGTTGGCTGCATTAAATCAATTTAATAGCCAGTTTCTGTTATTGAACATATGCTGTTATTGGCAGCACTTTGATAATAAATAATGTATTTAATTAAGTTTCCTTGTATGTAAATTTAAAACCAGGAGCTTTTTTCACCCCATGCTGATTGGGGAGAAAACCTTGTTTTAAATTTGAGCAATTATGGTAATAAAGCATCCTGTACTGGTTTAAATATGTTCTCCTCAACAATTAGAAGGTATTTATCTATCACTTGCCATTGGACAGATTCCACGTAGATTTATGCCATGTGCAATCCAGTTTCACGGGTTTGTAAGAAGTGCAAGTCAACACAAGGAAGTTAATATAACAAAAGTTAGGGAAAATATATTCTGCTATGGACAAACATACTAATGAGCACTTCCTAAAGCTGAAGTACTTGGATCAGAATCACAATGCATACCAACAAATCTACAGTGTTTATGATATATGATTTTTGTTAGATTATGCAAGATATTTATCATAGAAGCCATACCTGTTCAGTTCTTCTCTAAGCTTCTGGTTTTCTCCAGTAGCTATTGCATTTGTTCTTCTTTCTTCTTGCAGAACTTCTCTCTCAGTTTTTAAAACTTTCTCCAACTCTTCCAATTCTGCCTTCTGTTTCATTAAACTATTATACCTGCAAGGCAGGAGGAAGCATGTTCTGGGTTTTTGCTTACAAAATTTATTTCCTCTACCACTAGATTTTTTCAGAGGGTAAAAAAAGCACTTGTTAGAAAAGTAAGATACGTTCAGTATATTGTATTCTCTCTCATGTAAAATGCTTCCAAATAAAACACACACCTTGTTTATGGAAGGTAGTATGTAGAAACATTTTTTTCCAGAATCGTGGCTGACTGTGACAGAGTAAGTTCTTCTGGGACTCTACACAGTGTCCAGAAAGTATAGCACCAGGAACTTCCTGGACCATTGCAAGGGCAGTAACAAAACTTTAGTCCTTTACTGTCAACAGTTCTTTAGACAAGTGTCTATAATTAAACTGATATGACCAGCAGCTCCCTGGCTGCTTCAGGAACAAACTACAGTGTTCAGCCAATACCTCTGGCTGTGAGAGGGTTAATAAAAGACACTTCCATCTTAGCACCCATCTTGGCAACTGCATGGCATGCAGTGTTTCCAGGGTTGCTTCTTTTCCAGCAAAGAAAACAGCTTTCCCTGCTTAAAACGTGTACCCCAATTTTGAGGGGCTGATTTCATGGGGGGGGGGACAGGGATGGGGAAGATGTTTGTTATATGTGAAAAAATATGGTACTTAAAAAGATACACTATGTTCAATTAAGTCATAGTAGGTGAATGAACTAAAAACTAAGCTAGGAAGTGCAATTCCTGTATTTTCTCACACAAAACGTGTCCCAAATAAAATACATGCCTTATTTTTGAAAGGCAGAACAGAGAAAGAGAGATTTCTCCAGAGTCCTGGCTGACTGTGTGACAGAGTAAGTCCTCCTGGACACACTGTGTTTCTAGAAAGTGTGGCATCAGGAACTTCCTTGTGTAGCAGATAGTCTTCTGCAATGCCACACATCCTGGACACTATGTTTCCAGGAGGACTTATTCTGTATCACCTTTTTTCAATTGGGGGCCCCTCAAAAGCTTTGAATGGAGGTATGGACCCCTTTAAATTTAGCGTGTGGGTATTCACATACTTTTGATTGATCATAGTCATCTTCCACAGACCCACAGTCTGTGGACTCCCATGGCTGTACAGACCACAGGTTGAAAACCAGTGCTTTATGTCACACAAGTTTAGGCCCCAGACCCTTGCCAACAGTAGTAGGAAAACTGTTACTTCTTACTGTAAGCAGTTCTTCATGTAAATTCCTGTCAATAAAGTATGTTTTTCGCATCAAAAGCCTTCGATCAAGATACTACCAGCAGCTCACTTGCTGCTTTGGGGAAGTGGGGAAACAGGAGACCTGGAGGAAGAGCAAGTGGGAGGGGTAACAGTGGAGGTGCTCTTATACTTATACTTCCTCTTATACTTCCTAAGAAATCAGGGCAATCAGGTAGTTACCTCAGGTGTCCGTACACAAATGCACAGAGCCTGGGGAACAAGCAGGAAGAATTGAAAGTCCTTGCACCGTCACAGAAGTATGACATGATTGGAATAATAGAGGCTTGGTGGCAGTTCACATGCCTGGAGCGCTGTTATGGATGGTATAAACTGTCTGGGAAGGATAGGCAGGGGAGAAGAGGAGGAGGAGTTGCACTTTATGTAAAAGAGCCACATGATTGCTCAGAGCTCCAGTATGAAGCAGGAAATAGGTCTGTTGAGAGTCTCTGGGTTAGGGTCAGAGTTGAGAGCAACAAGGGTGACATTGAGGTGGGAGTCTTCTATAGACCATTGTTTCCCAACCTATGGGTTGCAAAAATATAGGAAAGGGTCACGAACAAACGTTAAAAATGGATCAACAACATTTAAAATTTGTGCACCAATACTTTGGTCCGATAGCGGATCAGCATCAATATAAAGTAAACTGAGTGCATCAGAAAATCGGCCTGATGTGGCCGATAATTTGGCTGATAGACCCTGTGTATGCGTGCAGAAGCACAGCACATAGATGGTGAGGAGCACAGCCTAGCATCATGGATACCTAATGCAGCTGATAAGTCTGTTGTGATGGAAGGGGGGCGGTGGGGAACAGATCAACACCCCTTTCAGTGAGGGTGGAAGTGGGTAGGGGATGTCCAACCGGAGTGGGGCAGGAAGGGGGACAGAGCCACAGCTTGTCCATGGGGGTGGCTCCCATTGCTGTGTGCACCCCAGGAGGGCATTGGGGGGGGGCATGTCCCTTGGATCTGCACAGGGCGGGGCGGGGCAGGCTGCAGGCTGGGGCTGCACTGGGCTCTTCCCAGCGTGTGGGGGTAGGGTGGGGGGAAGCAGCCACCCTGCTTCCCCTGGACCTTGATCTGCTCCCCCCACACCCCTTTCCTCCCCCCTCCCCTACAACAGACTTACCAGCTGCACAGAGCTCTCCATGCTGTGTCAGAAATTGAACTGTATCAGCTGATATGCCTCCTTAAATATCGGCTATCAGTATTGGCCCCCAAAATCTCTATCGGTGCACCCCTATCAATTTGCCGTGTGTGTGTGCTCAGCAGCCATCTTGCATACATGACACGCTCAGTGTCTCTAGGAATGCTACTTTTCCAGTGAAAAAAACCCAGCTGCCCTACTTAAGACAGGCACCCTAATTTTGGAGGGTTTATTTTTGGGGTAAAAAGGGTGCATATTTAAAGTGAGAAAATATATTATATTTTTTACTGAAATGAAATTCAAATAGTAAGAACTCTGATTTTTCTGCAGATCTTAGTCAACTGGTACATAGCAGGTTGCTTTCTAGGATGAAGAAGAGCTGAAGGGAGGCAGCACCTTTTAAAATCAACCTACTAAACACAAAATTTGCCAACAACAGGTGTCAAAAGCAGAAGTGCTGAGTGAAAAGAGGGAGCAAACCAAAACCATCAAGGAAGAGAAGGGGTAATATCAACTCCATATAACATCAATTCATAATATTATAGTTATAAAATTGAGACAATAGGCTTAGGACATGTTAATGCCAAGCAGACATTGGTGCAGTGGCTCTGCTACCCTGTGGGTGCGTCTACATGTGCAATAGCATGGAGCAGTAAACTCCGGCATAATTTGCGCAAGAGTCCCTGGCTCCCGGGCGCAGCATATGCACATGCACCTGGGGCCGCCGCAGTTAGGGCCAAGGCAGAGCAGCCCTGGCCTGGCAGCAGGCTCAGGGAGTCAGCCCCAGGCTCTGGCTAGCTGGGGCACAAGGGTGCTACAGTGCAGGGCTAGCTGGGAGGCAGCCTGTAGCATCCTCATGCCCCAGCCAGCCCTGGTCACTGTCTACATGTGTGTTGACGTGGCATAAATTACTCTGCCATAGGACAGTACTTGTCCCAGACAGTGCTATCCTAATCAATTTACTACACGTGCACATGTAGACAGTGAAGCTTTACTGTGGAGCTAATTAGTCAACTCTGCAGTAAAGTGCATGTGTAGATGTACCCTGCTAATGAGAAATTTAAGGAGAAAATGAGGGCTTGTTTGCCTCAGCAGCTCTGCTGGGTTTTATTTGTCACCTGTGCTGTTCATTTTGCATATGCAGGGCTCAGTGAAAAGGAAGAGAGTAGCAGGAAGGGCAGGCTTGGATACTTTCAGTACTACTTACCTTTCCACAACTCCTGAGATATATAGCTAGCATGATGGAGTAACTCAGTGTCTAATAGAGATAGGCATGGAATAAGGGACTGAATATACTTCTTACCAACCATAATAGCCCACTTTTCATATATCTTGAATCCTATACTTCCTCTAACCACTCCCAGATAAGGCAGGCTGTGGCTACTTTCTACTACAGCATGTTGCTCATGGATGCAATTTCTTCCTTTGGGGCCCTCAGGCAGGGATTATGCCCATATAAGTGGGGATAGTCCACAGGTGACACTTTCCCCGTGCATGTGGATCCATGACCAGTATCTTGACATTTTCTGGAGTAGGGTTTCACCAGAACAATATTCTCTGACTAGAGCAGAGATATCTGTTGTGACTCATGAATAAGCATTTCTCTAAGCAGTTTCAAAACAGCAGCTCGGCAGAAGGCACAGCAGTGGTACTTCAAAAAAACTACAGTCGAAAAACTAACTTTCTAATTAATTCAACCAGCCATTGGTAATTCTCATTTCAATAGAGGGGAAAGCAGAGCAATGAAAGTTAGCTTTGCAGCCATGGTAAAATATAAGAACACCACAAAGGACAGAACTGCACCAAATGTACTGACTCTTGCCAGCTTGTTTCTCTTTCAGGCTACCGTTCCCCTCACCCCAGGGTCAAATTACGGCTTGTCCCAAATTTCAGCCTATTGAACTGACGCACAGAAGAGTACCTGTCTATCAGACAAAAACTTCTTTTTACTATTCATCCCCTTTGACAGTGATGGAGTTTAATAGTTTTCTCCTCCGACTAAGCTCCAAGACATTTCAAATACTGAGAACTCAGTGTTAATATGACAAACTGAAAATCTCAAACTTGGGGGAGAGTTTCTCATGTAATCCTGAGGGATTATTTTCTTCCTTTCCCCATTAAACATTTATGGATTTTGTTTTATATTACTGTAAAATCCTTACTTCTTCATCTCATCCATTGCTTTTAATCTTTATTGTATTCTAGTGCTCTTACATAAAACTTTAAGACCAGTTTTCAAGCTAGACTCTAAACTACTCCCAGGTCAAGCTCCACCATCAGTGCCCTGACAAGAGTTCTCCAAGACCTTGATGGGATGGATGTGTTCAGAAACTTTCCCCAACACTGCTCTAGGACTTAACCAGGCTGACTGGCAAGAGTTTTGAATTGATACTACCAATTTCACCTCCAGATTGTCCAATTTAGAGGATTAAATCAACCTATAAGTAAATCATACAACGGCCAGTCTACAGCTGTGTTCCCACCGTGGATATACCATTGGTTCTAGGTCAATGGTGGGAAAAATTAGGTGTGCACCAATAAAAGATTTTTGGGCTGATACCAATGGCTAATTATTGACCAGCCACATCGGCTGATACCAATCCTACTGCTGATATGGAGCCTGGCAGCTTGGAAAGCAGCATCCAGCTGGTAAATCTGTTGTGGGGAAGGGTGGGAGTGGGACTGGGGCAGGGCCAGGTGCTGACTAGCTGGGGCAGGGCATGGGATGGAGCCAGTGGCTTGTCCGGGGGAAGCATGGGGGGGTGGCTCCCCCCGCTGTGCAAACCCCTGGGGGTGGCATGGGGGGTCCCCCACCCCCTGGAATTGTGCGTGGAATGAGGGCAGGCTGCCTGCTGCACGCTCAGGGCTGGGGCTCCTCCAGCCTCTTCCTGCCGGCTGCACTCGGGCTGGGTGGGGCAGACAGCAGCAGCAGTGGGAGGGGGGCTACCGAGGAGGGGGGGGCTAGAGCCACCCCAAAATTTAGCATAGCCCTCCCTCTCAGCACTTCTGCCACCCACCCCACCCCACCTGGCCCAAGTGCAGCCACCCGCGCACAGATCTGGAGGGGGTACATGCCCTCCATGCCTCCCCTGGGGGTGGATGCAGGGGTGGAAGCCCCCCCCCCCCCAAGACAAGCTGCCAGCTCCATCCCATGCCCCACCCTGGCTGGGCAATGGCTGCCCCTGCGCCATTCCTTTCCTCACTGTGAGGGCTTCAATTTGCCCACCCCTTTCCCCCCCACAGACTTACTGGCTGAACACTGCTTTCCATGCTGCCAGGCTGCACACCTGGCTGTGAGCCTGTTGCTGCTGCGTGCATGCACGTGGCATTTATCGGCAAAATTATTGGCCATATCAGCCAAAAAAAGACGCTTGCTGATGATGCCAATTTCCCTTTTATCGGTGCTGATACGATATGGACTAATGTATCGGTGCACCTGTAGGAAAAATTATGAAAGAATTCTTTCTGTGTGTGTACAGAGTGGTACACAATACCTAGCATTGGTATGCACCTCCTAGTGCTGGGACCCAACCACAATCTCCCAGGCTCATGGGTGCATGAAGCCCCTGGGCCTGGGAGATCACAGCTACTACAATCTCCCAGCCCTGGGGGCTTCATGTACCCTGGGGGTTGGAAGATCATGATAGTTGAGTCTCCCAGCTGCAGAGGTACATGGCTGATGGAGCTCCCAGCTGTGGGAGCTTGCTTCTTGCTGGTGCAGAGGGAGCCAATCCCAGCATGGCAAGCAGGAGGTGCGATTTGTGTGAACTGCACATTAGATCCCATTGCACCTTTACCTGCATTTGTAGAGGGGGCCCAAGTTTTCTAAAAATGCAGAAGATGCCAACCAGTTTTCTCAGTGGAAGGCAGTGAAATATGTTGCATGGTAAACAAAAAAGATTTCAGTAAATGACCTTTAACACACAAACCCATCTTCTCCTCACCCACATTCTCTACAATAGAAATGTTCTATGGAGTGGAACCTAAGCATGTGATTGTCACTTGAGAAAAATCTACTGCCTCACAGCTTGGACCAAGAAAAAACCTTTTTCTGAAACACTGTTTAGGGAGACAAGCAACCAAACTGCTCTTACACATTCTGAGAGCATTTAACGGGTGAAACATCTCAGTTGCAAGTGAAAGAAAGAGATTTCATTTTGTCATCTAAATACCACCAAATAGCAGATGAGATGAATCCTTGCCTGCTACTCCCTTCCCTATGCCCATTCTCAACTAGTTGAGCTCCATAAAACACAGATTTTTAAAAAGGTACAATATGCATATTTTGTCTGACAGCTAGCTGGTGATGTAGACTGTTCTTGGACAAATCACTTGGACAAACTTCTGTGCCTGACTTGATGAGAACAGATTATGAGGAGGATCCTGCGCTCTTAAAAACACCTGCTCCAAGAACACAAAAGGTTACCATCTTTTCCTATAGTACCATCTGTCACTAGCTGTAGCGTAACTGTTGCTGACATGCTATGTTCACCAGAGCACCTATCAGTGAGGACTATGTATTTTTTAGTAAACCACTGTTCTGCAGGCTGAAATAGTTTAATTATTGATACTCATCAGGAAAACAAGTAACCCAATAAGCTGCCTTTAAACACTGAAGCATGGTAATTTAAAGACCCATACAAGTGGGACCTATTAATCAGTCTGTGAAAAACTCAGTAAGCAGGGATGGGACTAGTGTAATCATTTCCAGGTCATTTAGCCAAATGCCAGGCAGCTGTCTGTCACATGGATCTGACATAGATTTTTGTCACAGCAGTTTTATTTCTGAGGGCTATCAAAACCTGCTGCACATTGTATTGCCATTTCCTTAGGCTAGAAAAGTTTGGCATTAGCTACTACTCTACGTTTACAAATGCCATCTGATTTAATTTCAAATTAAATACAGGTTTTACATGAAAGTTAAATGTAAATTCAATTTTCTTTTGGGTGGGGGATAACTGAAAAATGAAAAATAGGTTTTGGAATTTTTTTTGCAGAGTGGGATTCATACATTACTTGTACCTACACTATGTTTCCATTCTTAGCCTCGAGGAAGATAAAAACTGGAAGGAAATCCTCAAGAAACAATACATTACTCTAATAAAATGCTATGTCTATTCTTAGAAAGGAAACCACTAGTTTTAACATGAGCATTTAGCATACTCTAGCCCTGAGATACTGCTGAATTGTAACTTCTTTGTTATTAGTGAGTATTCAGTATGCTATAATACTGAACATTTAAAAAAGTCATACCTTTCCCCAAGATCTTTGTGCTCCAGTTCCAGATTTTTGTGCAATGTTTTTAGGCAGCTGTGCTGGTTTATTAGCAATTCATACTCTGTGGACTGTCGCTCATGAAGTGAAGCAAGGTGTTCCTGATCTTGCAGCAATGACTCATACTCAGCTTTCAGCTGGTCCTTCTGTTTCAGTACATTTTCATTTTCATTCTCCTTGGCTGTCTGCTGGTTTTGGAGTAAGGTATTCTGGGCCATCAATGAAGTACTCTGTGAGCTCAGGGTTGAGTTTTCTACCTAAAGTTTCTCAAATAAAAAGTAATTATGTTTATGTAAGCATGTACCAGTACACACACCACAGACACGATGGACATGCAGTACACATGCAGATATGGCTATGTAGACCTAAAAATGCTTATACAGTTACTGACAATATGAAGTTTTTCATAAACAGAACTTAAGCAACATTTTAGTACTGCTGGTAACATAAAGTAGATGAAGTCAAGACCAAGGTGCCTTTAAGGTCCACCCCACACCAAGACTTCCCAAGGTTTGCTTGTCATTTTATCACCAGAGGCAACTCTGGAATTTACCTGGCCAAGGGAACTGATCTAAAACATCTGGAGCCCAAGTATCATGGACAAGAATGTACAATGGCTGAAGCTGGTCTTTGTTTTCAACTGAATGGAGGCTTATTTATTTTGCCAAATGCAAGGGAGATGGAATACACCCCTGTGTAGGTACCAGTATGAGCCTGAACAACTCCTAAATTTCATGCAAGATCAATTCTGGCACTTACATGGAGCACTGGCTTTATGCTGGCCCTGTGCACAAGGAACTGGGAGCAAGTATGACAATGGTCCTAGACTCAAGATATATTTATACCAAGGTGACAAACAGTTTTTATGCACTGATATAATTTACATCAGCATCCAGAATGGGCATACAGTATTCAACTATCCTAGAATAGCTGCATATGATCAAGGGCTATCAGAGTGCCTCACTACTAGGCTGTGACGGTGTGAGCAAATATCTATGTTGGGATAAGCTGTGGATAGATAATACCCACGCACTTGTATCAGTTAACCAGTATAGTTTTGCCCCTGATTATTTCTGTAGAAGTGCAGTTCTACATTGGATTTGAGTAAGTTGCACCAGTGTAGGCAGTAAATCGTATGTCTGTTCTTTTTTGAACCAGCGATGGCTTAATATACTTATGTAAACATGCAGTGTGCCTAAGCACTAAGTGAATCTCAAATCGTATTGAATGCATATTGAACAACAGAAAAAAAACTGAACTTAGTTGTGGAGAGACTAGGTCCAGTAAAAAAAATTTCCATGAAAACTTTGAAAGAATCCCCACCCCCCTTTCCCCACACAAAAGCTTCTGCTTTTCATAAACAATTTTGATTTTTTTGCCACAAAGTTGAAATGTCTGAAGACCTGAAAATGCTGACTGGGATCTGCTACCCCAGATGTCAATTATAGTTTAGTTGTTACATTCTCATTTCCCCAGGAAAGTTATTTCTGGGGCACAGTGAAAATACAAAAATAAAGAACTAGTACTAAAAGTAGGAACATCTGATGTGCTACAGCTGCTGAAACAGCACCTTTGAATTTTGCTGTGTTGCTAATTAGTTTTCCAAATTTCACTGTAAACAACAACTACTCAATAGTGAAGAGTTCAGGTTGGAACTTTGCATCCATACCCTTTTCATTCAATGGACATTCGGATACAAATCTGAATCTACTGCCTAGGCACCAGCTGCACTCTGTAAGTTGGTACTGAAATCTGCCTTCTCCACTTCTATCCTTTCCACATGACCACCTCTCTCCCCACCAAAAAACCCAGAGTTTTCTGGTACACCGGCCTAGAGTTGTCCTGACCTGAAGTTTGGCTGTTTGGGTCTGTAGAGCAGTGTTATGCTCCTGAAGGAAGACATTTTGCTTCTGTAGTGTCAGGATCTGATTGTTGAAAGAAACATTCTGTGTTTCCAAGTGCTTCAGCTGTTCTTTGAGCAACTGCTTCTCAGCATGGAGGGCTGCATTCTGTAAGGGAAACAGAATGGAAAGGTGGGGAGGAAGAAATTGAACAGCTGTTCTGAACCCTATCCAAGATGAGAGCTAACTGTTGACACTTGTTTCACAATGAACATTTAATAGGAAATACTTCATAGCATTAAGTCCAAGGCAGGAGAGATGTTATGTAAAAGATCCATCACTAGACAGGGGCCAGAACATGCACCACTCAAGTCCCATTTACGCCATTATGTGAGGGCTTAAATGATGCACAGGGACTTAGTAAACAGATGCCAGAATCCCACTAGAAACCTACAAGCATTACAAATCTGGCACTAAGTGACTTGCTCAAAGTAATTTAGGAAGTTTTTGGTGGCACAGGGAACTGAATGAGGACCATGGGCTCACAGCCTAGGGTCTTAACCACCGGATCACTGCCTTCTCTGCAGCAAGACAGCTACATAGAACTTGGAGTTATTTCCAACTTAAGAAACATGCAAAATCTACATGAATATCAACAAATGCCTGATATCTGCATCCTTAAAAAAAAGTGACTTACGCTTCTTTCCAGCTCTATGGCCCTGTCTTTCAGTTTCAACAGCTCCTTTGTTGTCTCTCGGTGTCCTGTTTCCCATTTCTCCTTTATCTGGTGGTTGGAAACAAGTTTTTTTTCTGTAGGATTTTTTAAGGAATTCTGTAGGAATTGTCCCTCTTCCTGGCTCTGCTTAAGAGCTTCAAAGTCTTTCTTTATCTGTAAAGTACAAAAGAAATATTCGTTTAAAATTAATTATTTAAAAAAAAACAATTAAATTGCCCTCATACAAATAAAAATTTAGAAAAATTAACACTTGAAACCTTTTTTTGCATGAATCTCAAGGCACTTAAGGGGCATAGTTATCATGACCCCATTTTATGGATGAGGAACTTGGGGTACAGAAATAAAATGATAAAATTAGGAAAAGAACCCACATCTCCCTAGCTCCCAGTCAGGGAGCTCACTTGAGCACACTGCTTTCTACCAACTCAGCAGTGCTCTGGAATGGTATCTTCCAGAAGCAATCATACTTGGCTTAACTTTGCTTTCATTGAAGATATTGGTAAAACTTCGTGACTTCAAAGTCCTGGGTCAAAGGCTGATAGTATCATCATCTAGGAGAGGAAAGGAGGCATGCAAGAAAAATAAGTATTTTATTTTGCTACATGTCCCCCTGCGTGGATCCATGATTTCCTAAAGAAGGTATGTAGCATACTGCTCCTCACATCAAGGGGTGAAGAGGGAATGTGGGACCAAGGGTATAGGTTGTAGCTGTGTTTGTCTAAGGACATAGGCAGACAAGGTTCTTTGGGTAAACCTGATATCTTTTCTTAGACCAACTCAAAGAGTTGGAAAAATTCTTCTTTTTGAATTTGAACTATTTGAATGTAGGTCCATTGGAGCTCCCAGGCAGGGACGTAAGCAGCAGCAGGTAGACAAAGTGGAAGGGAAGATTGCTTGCCACTTCTACTGTCCCAGGGGTGGGGAGAGCCCCAGAGCTGCTCCTCCACCCATCCAGCCACAAACTGTGGGGAGTGGCTGGGGGGGGGGGTGGGGGCTGTGGGGAGTGGCTGTGCAGGGTGCTGGGATAGCTTGATGACAGAGGCCAACAGCAATGGCACGCAGGTTCCTCCTTTTAGCACCTGCTCCCTCCTCATCTCTGTGTTTCTCAATGCCACAAATAGGCACTGGAAGTCAGAACCAACCCCTGCTGTCTCCAGCTGAGCCCAGATCCCCTCACAGATACTCCCTGGAGCCTGCAGCAGGAACACAGCAGGAGTAGCTTTGGGGCTCCCTCTGGGCCTGCATGGGGATGGGGATTGGTTAATTCTCTTGCAGTGCCTCCTCCTGGCCAGTAGGGCACACCTGGAGGAGGCAGCAGGGATCAGGTGCAGGATGAAGAAATCTGTCCACTGCTGCTGCTATCCCTGGTTGAGCCTGGCCCCAACACATTATCAGAGCCCATGGCTGGAACAGGGCATTCCACAGATTGTCTTTGTACATTCCTATTGACTGTAAAAAAATACAAAGAAGCCACTGCAATGTAGGCCCCCCACACATTACATTTAAGACATGATTAACACATTAATTGCACCTTAAATAGTAACTGGCCACATGTGCAACGCAGTTTAAGGTGTGATAATGCAGTAAGTGAGCCAAAAATGTATTCCTCATATAACGTGGAATAGCTTTGTGATTTGTTTGCATCACACCTTAAACTGAACACATAGCTTGGAACTGTCAGAACCCCACATACCACCCAGCATGCAGGGCGTTATAACTCTCCATACATGGGGAGCCTGGCACTGGCAGACTGATGCTGGGCTCCCCATGTATGCAATTTATAGACCTCCCTGTGAGCCATTCAGCTGGGTGATGCATAGGGTTTACACAGCTCCCATGCCCTATGGTCCTCAAAACCGTGTGCGTCACTCAGTTGGGTGGCACATGTGGTTCTATACCTCCCAGTGCAGGGCTCCCTGTATGCCAAGATGATTGTTGGCTGGGGGTGTGGATCAGTTTGGTTCTCGGCTCCAACTGACAATCAGGCAATTGGTTTAATCTTTCAGCAAGTAAAGTACAACTGAGATCTAATCCTCAATCCCCAAAAAATCACCCATTCTCCCATGCGCGTGGTATGGCAGGACACTCAATAGTTGTGATTGAGCATTAGATCCCATCACATTTTAAGCTGAATGTCTGTCAGGGGCCTTACAGAACAGCTAGGCTTCGTACTTTCAAAAGAAGTTGTCCTCTTACTGTATTTAGCTCATTCTGTAACTGCTGATTCATATCCAGAGACTCCTCCACTTGTGCCTCAAGCAACGTAATCTTTTCTTCCTTCATAGCTAGTGTTGTCTTCAATGCAGATTCAGTTTTGCTTTCCAGAAACTTGTATTTTCTGCAAGACAATGAGAAAAGCACTCTAATATCTGTCAGTAGAAAACGAACAAACATCTAGACTGTAGCCACTGCCCTCACCCACACCAAATTTAGGAACGATACTTATTTGCTTCTTTATGCACATCCATGTTTCATTGATGTTCTGTAATTTTACATTCTGATGAAGTGAACTGAAAAATTCTTGCTGGGGAAAAATGCTTTAAAGCAAGTCTAACATTTTTAAAGGGGTGAAACACTAATAACAAAAAATTACAGTGTTTAAAACAGAACACCTTTTATGTTTTTACCCAACTATGTTATAGAATCTCTTTAAAAAAATTATACTTCTGTCAGAGATTTTTGTAGCATGGAATAAAAAAACAACCCGACTGAATTCTACAGTAAGAATTTTTTTTTTTTTTTAATTGAAATCTGAAAATGGTTCAAAAAGCCTATAGAAAGGAGATTTGGGCTAGAGACAGACATTAAAAAAGCCAGAGCCTGAACTGATTCAACCGTTGCAGGTTAGTCTAACCTGCCTAGGTTGAACCGGCTTGTAACAGGACAAACATTCTTCTGAACTGAGGAACTGCAAGCACATGCCTGCAGTTGCTCAGGCCAAATGCTAAATGCTGGGGGGAGCTGTGCTGCAGGGGCGGGGGCCTGGCCAGTTCAGGCTGAACTGGCCAGAGAGTGGTTTAATTCCCAGCTGGGCACTCCCCCCTCGCTGCTGCAGCAGCAGGGCACCACAGCCCCCGAGGCAGAAGGAGGCAGGGAGGAGGGATAGTCTCCCTGCTACCCCCACTGGCAGCCAGATCTGTCTGCTGTTGTGGCCGCATTCACTCCTAGCAGTGGAATAAGCCCCTTCCTGTCCCCTCCACTGGAACGTCAGAGGAAAGGGGAATAACCCTGTTGCTGCCCCCCACAAAGGGCTTTGCCGGCCAGCATCTAACCATGCTCCCACCCTACCACTGCAGCAGGAGGAGGCAGGGCCTTTGATGGGGGCAGCAGTCCCTGTCGACGTTGGGGAACACGAGCCCCTTCCTGGCAGAGGCGCTGTGCTGAGAGACTGGCAGAGCTGCTGCAGACTGAATGTGGCAGCACTGGGGTCCAGAGAAGGCCAGAGCCCTCCCAGCCCCCCACTGCACTGCCGTGCTCAGCAGCAGCTTTTCTCGCCCTGCAGCACAGCTCTCCACCAGGAAGGGGCTTGCACCTGTGGAAACTGTGATGGGGGCAGTTGCTCCCCCCTCGCTGTTCCACTGGCCGGGCGGGGTAAGGGACTGGGCCAGATGTTGCTAGCAGGGCCCTGGGGATGGGGGTCAGGGAGCGGGGTCATTCTCTGCTCTGTCCCTGGGGCACCGCAGCCACCTGGCCTGGCCAGAGCTGCCACTCAGTCCGCGCTCAGTCTGACAGAATAAGCCCCCTCCTGCTGGGACAGGGCTGGCCCCAAGCGTTGGCCGAGTCTGCCCACTGCTCCCTGCCCACCCTTGCTCCACCTGGGGCCCTACTCTTGGCATCTGGCTCTGCCCCTGCCTGGCCACTGGAGCAGCAAGAGGGGAGTGACTACCCTGTCACAGTTTCCACAAGTGCAAGCCCTTCCTGGTGGGGAGCTGTGCTGCAGGGTGAGGGAAGCTGCTGCCGAGCACGGCAGTGCTGCGGGGGGCTGGGAGGGCTCTGGCCCTCTCTGGACCCTGGTACTGCCATACATAGTCTGCAGCAGCTCTGCCAGCCCTGCAGGTCAGCACCCCCACTAGGAAGGGGCTCATACTCCCCAACATTATGATAGGGGCTGCTGCCCCCCAAAGGCCCTGCCCTCTCCTGCTGCAGTGGCAAGGTGGCGGCACGGCTAGACGTCAGCCAGCAGGGCTCCTTGCAGAGGGAAGAGATGGGGTTATTCCCTCTCCCTCTGGTATCTGGCGGAGGGGACAGCAGGGGGCTTATTCTGCTGCAGGGAGCAAGTGCAGCGGCAAGAAAGGCAGACCTGGCTGCCAGTGTGGGTAGAGGGAAGACTAACCCTCCTCCCCATCCCATTCTGCCTCAGGGACCATGGTGCCTGCTGCTGCAGCAGCAAAGGGGAGGCACCCAGCAGACCTGGCTTGGCTCCCTGCTCCTGGCACAGGGAGAGGGGAACTAAAAACTCCTTTCTGGCCAACCCCCTGCTCCTGCCTATCTCTGCTTTGGCTGGGGGGCAGAGGGGTGGGGCGAGCCCAGCCCAAAGAGCATGCTGGGATGCTGAGGGAGTTTGGTTTAAGTTAAACCAGGAAGGGGTCTGGGACAGACATTGTGTAAACTGGTCTGAGCCAAATCAGTTAAATCTGATACTACATTTAAATGAAGTATCTCAAACCAGTTTCAGCTATTTTGAAACTGGTTTCTATGCAATGAATATCTATTCTGTTACAAATTGAAACCAGTTTCTGATCACTTAAACTGGTTTGTGTGTAATGTCTGTCCCAAGCCTTGGGGAGCAGGTATTAGGCCGCAGTCTGACGCATTGTATTTACATTTTCAACAAGCTAGATGAGCACTTAGATGGTGTTGTGTTGTTCATCTTTTGCGGGCGAAGATGGCTGCATCCAGCAGTGGGGGGAGGGGGGAGAGGGGAGGGAAGAAGAGAGAAAAGAAATGGGAAAGAAACAGGGAGGGAGAAAAGAGAAAAGGAGAAAAAAGGAGAAAGAGAGAGAGAGGAAAGAGAAAGGATGGGGGGTGGTGGCTAGGTTGTGTAGATACGTAGGTGATTTATAAGCCTGATCTTAGCCTTGAACAATCTGCTGCAGCAGGGGCAGGAAAGCAACAAAGACTGGGTACGAGAAGTTTTCAGCCCTCATTGCTTTCCTGCCCCTGCTGCTCTACCACTTAGATGGTAGAGCCATTGCATATAACATAAAAAGGATAATGGTGATGTACTTCTGACTTACAAGAAGGTGAGTAAATGCTTATTGATCTTAAATCTAAAAAAATGCCTCTCTATGCAAGTGAAGGCACAAGTAAGGACTTTAATTGTTAATACAAAATATCAAATACAAAACACTCATTTGTGATCACTCTCATCATATTTCTTTTTATGAGGGGATACAGCAATACCTTTCCTCTGATAGGCATTATATGAAATTTCTCAGCAACCATTTCCCTCTCCCATTGCCATCAATTTAAAAAAAAATCCCTGTCTGACACCTCCCGAGGAACTGTTGGTTGGATCTATTCTAACCAGACTACAGCGGTACTGGCTAACAGGGAGATTAATCAGGGTATCCCTCCCTCTAAGAACAGGTCCTGGCAAATCTGCATGCTATGTCAGAAAAACATTCAGAGTAACACGGAAAATTAGAAAGTTGTGAGAGAAAAATGACAGCAGTAAATGAAAGGCAAAAAGCTTCAGACAGCAAGGAAACCCTGCTCAGTTATAGGAGTTACTCTGTTAAAGGAACTCAGTTTCCTCACTTGTCATCATTGCCGTTATCATCCTGCAACAGCAGCTCTTTGTTCAGTCCAATCTTCTCCAGTTCCTGGCTCAATTTCTCCAGATCACTAGACAACTGCTGGCTCCTTAACTTCTCATTAACCAGATCCTGTAACAGCACTAACAGAATTAGTCCGCATGCAGAAGACAGGGAAAATTACACAGTCCCAGAGATTTTTAAAATCCTGGAGTATATAAAGGACATCACATAAAACTTTGGTTCCACTGAAATCTATGAGAGTCCTCCCATTGACTTAATGGGGGGGGGAGGGGGTTGAGGTCTCATCCATGGTTCACTTTGAGCCTGACTTTTGTAATATCTATGGGAATCAAAAGTAGGTCCATTCTTCATCAGTGCACAGAAATGGAGAGGTGGCCTTAGGCTGTAATATAAAAACAGAGTATTTCAATACTCTTTCCTCAGAATGAAATTTAAGATTTTTTTCCTTTCAGATTTTATCCTTAGATAGGTTGCATTCAATTTCTCACGTACACAGTACATTGCTGATGTGGCCCCGACACTGCAGCACTGAGAAGGTTTTTCACTGAAAAGATGCTACTGTAGCAGAGGGAACTCAGTCTTGTAAGGCCACCCAAGAGAAGAACAGGGCTTTTCCTTTCTATCCTAACACCCCTTCCCCTGGGCCTTTTAAGACTTACAAATAAAAAGTACAAACAAAAAAAGCCGGAGAGCACAATGTTAATCTAAGACACCCACAAATAATGCAGAAGAGTCCAGTTAATGCTCAGCTAATTTCCTGAGAGTTTGAAATAAGATTTTCAGCTATTGGATCTTTGCATGTGCAAGATTAGAGGCATTTTCTGCTGTTAAGGCACAGTCACATGAGATATTTACTTGCAAAGTAATGAAAGATTTTAAAAATTTCCAAAAATAAAAATCTGGATGCTAAACAGCAAACACACAGACGTAAAATTGCAGGGTTTTTTTAAATTAAATCTCTCACACGCTAGGGTTATCATACAATCGGGTTTTCCCAGACATGTCTTCTTTTGGAGTCCTCTGATCTCTGTCTGGGTGGGTTTTCTAAATCTTCCCAAATGTCCAGGATTTTGCTTTCCTCCTCTGGTGGAAACAGAGCGAGGGCTATCAGAGGCAGCAGGGAGCACAGATGTACCTGCCTGCAGCTGTAGAGGCACACACAGACCCAAGTGGTGCTCCCTGATGCTTCCGATCACCCTCCCCCTGCTACCAAGCTAAATCCTAGACATTTGGTCAGGGCAGGGGGGTCAGGGGATGAGGCTGTGATAGGGCAGGGGAAGTGGAGTGGGGTGGGGGGGCTGCCTCCTCCTCCAGTGGGGGAAAGGAAAGAGGGGGGCCATGGCCAGGCTGCCTAGCCTGCATGGCATCCCATCCCAGGGATGGAGGTGCCATAAGCCTCCCCTCCTCTTCCCTCCAGCCCTCGCTGAGGCCCGACACAGTCCGCCGCCTCTTGCATAAATCGGAGCCATGCCGCTCTAGCCTGGTTAGGACAGGGGCAGCTGGGGCCCCTTCAACAGGGCTGGAGGGGCAGAGGGGCCATGGCCAGGCTGCCTAGCCTGCATGGCATCCCATCCCAGGGATGGAGGTGCCATAAGCCTCCCCTCCTCTTCCCTCCAGCCCTCGCTGAGGCCCGACACAGTCCGCCGCCTCTTGCATAAATCGGAGCCATGCCGCTCTAGCCTGGTTAGGACAGGGGCAGCTGGGGCCCCTTCAACAGGGCTGGAGGGGCAGAGGGCTGCGGGTAGGGAGTGAGGGGCACAGCGGGTAGGGGACAGGGGACTGTGGGTTCGGAGTGCAGCGCAGGGGGGGGCAGTGGCAGCACCAGGGGGCTGTGGATCAGAAGTGAGGGGCACCATCATGGCCTGGGGGCCAGGGTACTGCGGTTTGGACGTGAGGGGCACTGGCAGGGCTGGGGGGCACTGTGACTTGGCAGTGAAGGGCAACAGAATGGGCAGGGCACCAGCATATCACTGCCCCCCCACACCCCAACAGTCATGCTTTTAAAGGGAAACTATGTTACAATATACCATATTTATCTGATTCCAAGCTGCCTGACCCCTCCCCATTGCCTGCCTTGCCCCCTGCCATTGCTATCCCTATTGCAGCAGTGGGGGGTGACAAATTTAGAACCAATAATTGTATTTTGTGCATGGAAAATAATAACAAATGTATAAAATGTCTATGTACAGAGTCTAATTGTTGGGGAGTCATCTTAAATACAAGGTTGTCTTGGATTTGAATAAATAAGGTATTAAGCATAGCTGCCGTATGCCACAGGAGAGAGCAATCATGCGTAGGGCTGGCAGAAAACAAGAACTTTGAAAATTATCAGGAGGTTTTGATATTTGTTTTCATACAGCCATAATGGGGTAAAACTAGAACTTGTAATAGTATATTTGGGTGGGTGGAGGGTGCAGAGCGAGATCTCAAAACAACTAACAATTAAGTGCTCAAGATGTTTGTGAATGTAAAAGTGATCAAATTTCCTGATCAGTTCAGCTTGAAGCGGGCACTTAAATGTCTCTTACATCCCAGCCAAGTGCTCTAACTACTGGGCTAAAGAGTCACTCTTGCACTACCTCACTGTTCCATTTGTGTAAATAAATATGGACATGACCATAAAGTTTCTGAAAAATTCTGGGACAAATCAAACCCAGGTTCCTTTGTAACCAAAAGATTAACTTTTTAGCCAGCCTCACAGCCACACAGCCCCTGCAGCTTTGAACATGCCAGACTTTCCCAGGCAGAGTCACCATGCAGAGTCCTGGACCATGACTGGTTTGATCCAGGAGCAGAATACAGGGGTTACATTATACCAGTGGTACTCAACCTTTTGGCCCTCTGGGCCAGATGAGTAGCAAGGGGCCTGTCTGTGGGCTAGTCGGCATGCAGGGTTGGGCCCTGCAATGCCCCAACTGGGCCCCATGCATCGGGTTGGGCCCTGAAGCAGCGCATCTAGTTTGCAGGACCACGCTACCCAGCATGCCAGGCTCCCTTTGTTTCTGGAAGTTTGGCAGCAGGGAAGCACCAATTAATGCTGCCACCAGCCCCCCCACAATTTCGGGACCTGTGGGGAGCCCACCAGGTCAGATGATGCAGGTCTGCAAGTTTAGTTGGCCTGAGTGACAGGGGTTGAGCACCCCTGCATTATACAAGAGAAATAAAATAATACATCTAAGATTGTGCTTACCTCTCTTAATGTAGCTAGTGTTCTTTTATCTATGGTAACTTGCTTTATAAGGTCTTTATTGTCCTTTTCAAATTCTTTCAGCTTATTAGATGAATCTCTGAATCGAGTCATTTCCTTTTCTAGTGTCCTTTTCTCCTTCTCTACAGCTGCCAACTTTACTGAGTTGTCATCCAAAATAGCATCTTTCAGCTCCACCTGCTGCCAAAGCCTTTTTGTTTCTTTTTCCAGCACTTTTTTGTCTTTCTCCAGTTGGGAAACTTCTTGTTCCAGTACTTTGTTCTCTTTTTCTAACCTCTCCAGCTGTTTGCTGGAAATCTTTAGTTCCTCAAGGTTTCTTTGGAGAACCTGGTTTTCACTTTCCATCCCCTGAAGCTCCTTCTCCAGCTCCTGGATCTTTTTGCTGTTGTTCTCCAGGATCTGCTGAAGTCTCTGATTCTCAGAGATCACGCTCTGATAGCTCAGCTCCAGCCGTTCTGATTTCTTGCTCAGTGTTTTTAACATTTCCACATTTTTCCTTAGCTCCTCTTTCTCTCTCTCCAACTCTTTATTTTCTGCCTCTATCTGTGCCATTTTTGTGTTCGTAAATCTCATGGTTTCTACCATTCTCCTGAGTTCCAGGTTCTCTTCATCCAATTGCTTATTGTCTCTTTCCAGGTCCCCTAACCGGATAGAAATGTTCTGTAAGGTATCTAGGGACTTCCTCAGTTTCCTGTTCTCCACTTCCAGATCCCCATTTTCCTGCTCAAGAACCTCAACTTTTTCTGTAACAATTTTCATGGCTGATGCCTTCTTTGTGAGTTGTTCATTCTCCCGCTCCAGCCGATGGGGCTCTTTTTCCATTTCTTCCCCTCTTTCCACCCTTTCTTTAAATTGTTCAAAATCTTTGTGCAATTGTTTCTTTTCAAACTCCAGCTTGTTCAGTTTGCTACTAGTTTCTGTAACTGTTTCATGGAGTATCTTGTTCTCTTTTTCAATGTCTTTCACTCTAGCCTCGCTACTGACCTGAGATCTCTTTCTCAGGGACAAAACCACTTGATTGAGGTGGTCATTCTCTTGTTTAAGGTCCTTTATCTACATTAAAAATATAACAAGATTACAAAAGTGCTACATTGTTATGTACAGAGCTGTGGATGGTACTCGAGATGCGTGTTAAGTCTGGCAAAAATTTACCCTTGAAGCAGTCAGAACATTGTATTAGAAAAACAACGTCCATTTAGCACAACACAGACTGATTAATAGAATAACAGTCATTCCTGACTCCACAACCCAACCTAAGGAAGAGGCTGCTAAAAGAAAATTTGGCTTCGTATAGCTGTTTTCAAGTGTTTCAGGATTCTAGGGAGTTGTTAAACATCGTGTTACATTTCTCTCAAATCCTCAGCAAAGCAGGTCCAGGCACAGATTGAACTCAAGTAAAAAAAATCAGCACAGAATATCAGAACACCTTGAACCTGATTTGTAAGGAGATGCTCCTTTCTCTCTCTCTCTCTCTCTCTGAATGGACCAATGACTCACATAGTACTACTAAGGGACACTGCTCCCTGTCTCCTAGGTTCTTATACTACACTCATTACTGTCAAATTTGAAAGCTCCAGTGCCCTTTTTCTGTTGGATGTAAAATCAAAGTTCTAAACAATGGTTTCAGCTAGAGAGCTTATTAAAAGTATTCCTTTTTAACTGCGGAGTTCTCCACAAATTCTTGGTGAAATCCCAACTGTAGTAGGTACATTGAACTAAATCTTCAAGTCCTATTACTCGGGCAGAAAATCCTCTGAAATCATATGAGAAGTATTCCTGAATAAGAACACTGGATTTAGTCAATTCTGCCAATGCCAAATGCAGTTTTCTTTCTTTTCTGTCCTAGACATAAGCGTCGTCCATTTCATCCTGGAGCTATATCATGTAAGGGTTTTTTATTACTTAAATACCCTCAAAACCTCAATGTGATTTAATACATTTTAAAGGCAAGCAGACCACATTCCAGTAACATCCACATGTAATTTTCTGTATTAAATTACTAAGTATGCAGGATGCTTTGTGAGCTGTAATATGGCAGTTTTAAGTTATTGTTCTTGAACTGCAAGGCATTCAAAGTGTCAATATAAAGGGTTCAGAAACACACTTGGCATATTTTTAATTAGATCAAGGGAGTCTAAGAAAATTCTCAGGACACAACTGGCAGGATTCCAGTCTTTACAGCAGCAGGGGATTTGTGCATCATAACCCCAATCCTACCCTGTTTAATTATAGTTTTCTGAAGATCAGGTATTTTCCTACAGCAACAGATGAACAACAGTACCCAATTCATATTGGCTGTTTTTGTTTAAAGCCACATTCACTTGTATTGGAACAAGTGTCTTAAGAGACAAAATCTATGGCCTTCTACCAAGCCCTTGAGCCAGCCAGACCTTTCACAAAGCCACAGTAAAATTAACACAACAGATCAGATCAGGTCTTTTTAGACAACGTGCGCCAAGTCTGTACCTGTCTGTCTGTGTTGGCTTTCAAAGTCTCCATGGCAATTTGTTGCTGTTCTTTCTCTTTTAGCAGCTCCTCACTTAATGTCTCCAAGTCTTGGTTACTTTGTTTTTCTTTTTCAATTTCATTTTGCAGCTTCTCAATCTGTGTGGAGAGAACATCAGACAACTTGACCCAGGATAATTTTCATCTGAAGACATTTTAAAAAGCAGGAATTAAAAATACAGATAGGACACCATCTGCTCATGAAGGATTATGTCAAACCAATGAGACCAAAGCAATTAATCCTTTGCCTCTGTAGCCATTGGGGGGCAGAGGGAAGGAAGGGGGTGCTGTTTTCTTATCCAGCAATGACAAGAAGTGTCTTAGTGTCTACTATAATTAGATCTTACAAGGTACATTTCTGATAAAGTTTTAACTACTGCCTGAAAGTAATTCTGCTTGTACTTAAGCCAAGAACTAAATTTCCCAGAGTTCTGAGAAACTGATCCTTTCCATCTTAAAACCTCACTTTCCATTTTAGTTTTTCCACTGCTAATAGATCCTCCCTATCTCATCTCATTGGGAGGAAGGGCAACACATAAAAAGAGAAGAAGGGAGGGGAGGGGGCAGAAATGCAGCTTTCCAAATTCACTTTCCTTCTCTGTTTAGTCTTCATGCTACTTTGTCCTCCCAGTCCACCTAGTTATTATACCTATTCTGTGCAAATAAGAGTCCAATCCCACAATGCACCGTGTGTCCTCAATTCTTACCTCAGGAAGTGAGAACTGTAAGGCACTGTGGACCATATACAAGGCTCTGGGACCCTTACAGAAACAGGCTTTACATACTAGTGCTCTCAGGGTAGTGCCGGTTTCTCTTTACGCTTGTATATGCCATGAACACCTCTGGCCCTTCCTAAATAACGATTCTGTCTTGTGCTGATTTTGTGAACTTTGCCACAATGGAAATCTCAATGGAAAAGGTATTAGTAACAACTTGTACAATAATCAGTGGAAAATCGACTGTTCCTAGGTCCACGTGAGCCTTCAGCAGAGGAAATGTCTAGATAAGTAGGGCCTGTCCAGGCTGAAGATAAGCAGGGTTTAATATTTAGAAATGTAACAATGATAAGCTTCATTGGCTCCAGAGGGGCCGTTTAATGAAAGCTGGAATATAAGCCTATATAGCAACAAAAGTTTTTCATAAGTACTTCTCAAAAGACCCAACAAGTCGGGAATTATTATTCACAACTTGGTCCAATTGTAGAAGTTGGGGAAAGAAAAGAATGATATGGTTATTTAGCTTGCCCTACACTATGGTTTTCTAGTATTTCATTCATCAGAGTTAACAGAAGCAAACAGATGGGTTTCCAACTTTCTCTTATCCTAAAATCATTTCACTAGTCTTAGCTGCCACCCGTTACACTACCCTCAACAATCCCTTTCAACCCTTGTTGCATACATCTTTCAAACAAGCTAACAACTGATCATTATTTAACCAACCATACAAATCTAGGTCATCCACCAAGCATGAAACACTGGTTCCATTTAGGCCAATGGAAAAAATATTTATTGCCTTTGGTAGGGCCACGATTTCACTGACCCAAAAGCTGAGGCAAGTAAAGTTTAGAGAATATCTGCTGCTGGTTTTCTGATCAAAAAGCCTGTAACTATACCTAGCCCCTATTGTCCTTACACTCAAAATAAGAACTTCTTCCTCTGCTTATTACATGAAGCTTTCTGCAAGTTTGAGGGAACTGTGTTTTACTTCTGTCATCGTTTTATACATTACCATCATCCTCTCTCTCTCTATTTTACCTCCCATGATACCACCCCACTGTCACAACTCCTCTGTAAGAACTCTGGACTTTCCCATAGAAGTTCAGCTATCAGTTACTTGCTGCGGCTCCACCTGAGAGAGTTCCAAAACCCACAAAACTCCAGTGCTCATTCTTGGATACATGGTTTGACAGCATTTGAAATCTCAGCCCTTTAGAGCTCCTCACAACACATGTGCATAAGCTATTTTTTTAAATCAAAAAATAAAATTAAAGATACTTTCACTTTTTTTATGTCAAGCTGCTGTACAAGTTTTATTTCTCCTTGCAGCTGCAGATCAGGTATCACGGACACAGCACTTGCTAAATAAAGCAGATGGTTGTGCAGCAAATTGTTTTCAAACCTCCTTCAATATAAGTAGCTGCCACCACCAGTGTCATCAGACCACGATATTCAATCACTGCTTTCAGCCTAGTTTAGCTCCCACCTCAGGTCTCACTCCCAAGTTCTAAAGTTATACATCATCGTCAAAAAATGTTCTTTATGTTTCACGATCTCAGCTGTTCAGGGCATTTTTGCTTACTTGCCTCATACCAATGTATTGCTTCTCACCCTGTACTGACACTCTCCAGTGATGGATCATCCAACCCAAATCTCTAAGTAATCCAGGCTTGACAAGTCTCTTTCCCCCACCTCAAGAGAACACTGCACTAATGGTATGATCACAAGTGTCAGTACTGATATTATGCCACAACTGGAGGTACCCAAAGAAATGTGCCCAGGGTAAGCTAGAGGTTGACTGCAGCTGCTCCTGGGCACCCCACCCAACTTAAGTTCCTGGGCACCTAAGTTATTTGTTAAGCACTTTATACCCATAGATCTCAAATTCTAAGCCTTTTAATTAGATTAGTGGCCAAGGAGAGGAGGCTGGCTCCCTACATATAACTTTTTCTTGTCCAGATATGAAATCTGAGATGCAGATTTGATGCGACCTTGGTAATGGAGTTCCTCAAAATGTTTTCTGTAATAAAGGGATAATAATCTCCTCTCACTAGCACAGGAGCAGGTACTCTGCTAAGTATGATCTGCCCATCTGTGTCTAAAGCTTCCCATGCATCAAAAGCAAGTTCTTGCCTCCATCTAGGGCATTCTGTGGATCTAGCACATATTTTAAACAGAAAGCGGACCACAGAGGGAAGCCAAATTATTTTTATGCTTGAACTGTTGTATAAGCTTGTATCAGGGCCACCACAGCTATTGGTGAAAACTAATGGAAATTTTCAAATGCATCACACTAGCAACAGCTTATTTTCATGCAGTCAGTGGCTCAAGCAACCAGAGAAAAGCATGTGTGTTTGTAACCAGACAAAAATAAAGTAGCTGTGGCACAACTAAAAATGCCCTTCAGAAACAGCAGAGCTGAACTAGCAAATGAACTAAGAGTATTAATATTTGATAATGTAGTAGAGAAAAAATGACTACCTGCAAGTTCATAACCATGAATGAAGAGAACACCCTAGCTTTGTAGGAAACAGGAATGCAGCACAATGATGCAAGGACCAAAAAAGAAAAAAGGACCTGACAAAGCAGAATCTGCAGCTTTAAAGGCATTGGGTGAAGTTCATCTTCTATGTCACTTCATTGGCTTACATGGAAATTACACAGAATAAATGTTTTCTCTACAGCAAAGGAAGCAGTTGTCACAGAAGCAGGCAGTGGGACAGGAGAAAAGCATGATCTTTTAATGGAAAGGCATGGGCCACTATTGAGGAATGGGAGCAAACAATTCTCTCAGGCTGGTGCACCTTAGTTGACAATGGGGTACAAGGAAGCTGAACAGACATGTATTAAAAGATGATGATCATATAGGGAAGGGCCACATAACTTCCTGCAGAACCTAAGGGAACCATCTAGAGTTGTCAGACTGCCACTCATCCAAGATGCTGCAAACTTCAATGAAAATGAGGAATTTGCTTCTGCACACAGATGGACCCAGTCAGATCACCACCCAATGTGAGCCGGGCAAAAGTACCTTTTTGCTAAGTTGTTGATTTTCCTTTTCCAGTTCTACAAACTTCAGGCTGCTCTCTTCTGTGACCAGAGAGGCATCCCTCAACTCCTGGATGGTGCTTTGCAGACTCTGATTGTCCTTTTCTAGCTTCAGAATACGACTTGATGCACACTCATTCAGTTCAAATACAAAGGACTTCCTAGCTGTTGAGAACCACAAAGGAGGACTTAAACACATCCAGAGTCATGCACATTTCTTGATTCATAAGACAACTGGTAAAATGCCAGGAAGTTTCAACTTTGATATACATTTATAATTAACTGAAGAAAAAACTTGCGCAAGTAGGCTCCTATACTTAATTTACTCAACTTAAAAAGAATATACTGAACCATGATATGTATTTTAAAACTATATACAACACGCAGTTCAATCAGTGTGAATTCTGCAAGACTAACACATTTAAAAGTATTAAGAACTAATTAGTCACTACTCTAAGGTACAATTCAGAACACATGCAACTTGAGGGGTAAGTCATTTTGTTAAGCGACTTCATGTCTTTACATGAAGATTGCTATCTTTACATGAAGTCACTTAACAGAATAACTTACCCCTCAAGTTGCATGCGTTTTGAATTATACCTTAGAGTAGTGACTAATTAGGCACTACTAACAGATACAAGATAGCAATCTTTTGTAATGTTAAAGATTGCTATCTTTTCATGAAGTCACTTAAAGAGAATGACTAAGATGCAGGTACTGCAAGCCCTGCAATTTGTTCCACTGATTCAACTAAACCACACCTAATGTATAAAACTACATTTATGCACAAGTATTTGCAGGATCGAGTAAGTGCTCACTAAAGGTCTGGTGCTAAGAATAATATCATATTTCTCAGGATTCCTTAAAATATTTTTATTCCAGTATAAAAACAATTAAGGCTATAAAAAGATACCAATTATCAATGAACAGGCCACAGATCGTAGGCACGTATTTTGCATATAGTTACTGGAACTGAATCACCCACAATTTTCGGGCATGTATAGATGAAACGGGGGCCCTAAATTGAAGTGGTGGGCTTTAAAAAAAACACCAC
The DNA here is from genome assembly GCF_000455745.1 of Alligator sinensis. Classification (NCBI taxonomy): domain Eukaryota; kingdom Metazoa; phylum Chordata; order Crocodylia; family Alligatoridae; genus Alligator; species Alligator sinensis. The sequence continues at coordinate 429,635 of NW_005842799.1, forward strand.
TTCAATTTAGGGCTGATTAAACCCCCTGTGTCATGCACACATCCTGCTGACTTACCTGCCTCTCCCGCAGAGGGAAGCACTGGGTCCCTGTGCAGCTCAGCAGCTCAGGCAGGCAGGCTTGGGGTGGGGCGAGGCGGCGGGGAACATCAGGCTCCCTGCTTTTCTTGGGTGGAGCCTGCCTTCTCGGACTTCCTGCAGAGCTCTGGAACTGCACAGAGCCTGGTGCTTCGCTCCGTGGCTGTAGGTGCAGCAAACTAAAACTCCTTGGAGGAGTTTTAGTTCGCTGCATCCAAAGTCATTTAAGGCACATTACGCCACTGAATTTCCTACAGCGACTGGAATTAATGCACAATACACTGCCAAGGTGTGCAAACACTGACACCATTAAAGTGGTGCAAAAGCATCTACCTGCTTTAAAGTGTTGTACACACATGACCCTCGTTTCGTCCGCACACAGCCTTCGTTTTCCCTCTATCCCTTATATTTCAGCTTCTAGTAAAAGCCAGTGACCTGAACCCTTGCAGTTTTCTGCAATATGAAGACAAACACAGAACACTAAAGGGTCCATGAAGCCCTCCCAGCCATTAACTGATCAATTCGAAATAACCCGTGCTCTGCATAATTTGCAGGTTGGTGGATTTATTTTACTTATGCACACTTTCTTAATGAGTATCAAAAAAATAAAAATCATTTTAATAGTTACATAATCGAAAGAAGGTGAAAGCTGGGGAACTGCTAAACATTTTTTTGTTCAGTTTAAATAAAAAAGTGTCCGATAAGAAAGTTATGAATTATGATTTTGCTCTTGTTTAACATATTAATTCGCTCCCTTCCTAGGAGGAAAGCTCCCAAAACCAGAGTAGTAAGGAGTTGTCTCATGATTGTTACTCACTATCTGCAAGGTCTGTGCTCTTTGACAGCTGTTCTAGCTCCCAGCCCAGGTGCGCAGATTCATTCATGCTCTGCTTTTGGGCAATCTCCAGTACCATATTCTCTTCCAGCAGTTCTTCAATTCGTTTCTTGTCTGCGTCACGGTCCTGTGAAAGCAGCATGTAGATAGAAAGAAGGTGAAAAGATCTATTTTTTGGAGTTCAACATCATCTCCAGCTCCGTGAAATACTGCAATGGCCATTTGAAATACATTTCATAGTTTCATGGTAGGTAGGGTCAAAAGGGACCTGGGCAGATCATCAAGTCCAACCCCCTGCCATGGCAGGAAAGAGTACTGGGGTCAAACGACCCCAGCAAGGTGTTCATCCAGCCTACTCTTAAAGACACCCAGGGTAGGAGCCAGCACCACTTCTCTTGAAAGTTGGTTCCAGACCCTAGCTGCCCTGACAGTGAAGTAGTGCCTCCTGATATATAGCCTAAATCTACCCTCTGCCAGCTTGTGACCGTTATTTCTTGTCACTTCTGGTAGTGCTCAGGAGAACAGGGACTCCTACCGCAATGCCTGCTGGTCCCCCTGACCAGTTTGTAAACGGCCACTAGATCCCCCCTCAGCCTTCTCTTGTGGAGGCTGAACAGGTTCAGGTCTCCTAGCCTCTCCTCATACGGCCTGCCCTGCTGACTCCTGATCATGTGGGTGGCCTTCCTCTGGACCCTCTCCATGTTGTCCACATCCCTCCTGAAGTGCGGCACCCAGAACTGGATGCAGTACTCCAACTGCAGCCTGACCAGTGTTGCATAGAGGGGGAGGATCACTTAATACAACAAAAACTCACATAATGGAAACCACGGATTTGATGCAACTTTTTGACATGGTCAGGGTTTACAATACAGCTCTCTGTTCTTCCTAAAGCTAAAGGATAAGCATTATAAAAGCAGAGATATTTTTTCTTCATGTATGGAAATGTTAAATCATGACACTTCAGCATCACTATTTACTGTTATTTTTGTTAGAAGTAAGCCAACTAAATAGATGGGAAAGAAATTTATAAACTATTATTAGCATTTTTTTAAAATAAAGCTACCAAGGTAGGGCTGAACCTAAGTGCCAGTCAGACAGGAAATAAACAGTTTTTAATGACCATATTTACTCAATTATAAGACAAGGTGTCCCCCCATTTAACATGCCCCTCATCTTAGAACTGAGTATGCTCAGTGCCCCAGGCTGCAGCATGAATGAAGCCTGCTGGTAAGGAGCAAAAATGAGGGGGGGACAGAGACTGAGGGAGGGGTAGAGGAGCAGAGGCTGCAAGAGGAGTGGCAAGAGGGAAAGCAGAGGCAGAGAGAAAAGGGGAGACCCGAGGCTGGAGGTGGCAGACACAAGCAGGGAGAAAACTGCTTGACTGCAGCAGTGGGATGGATGAATTAAAAGATGACTCCCCCAGTAACGATACTCTATGCATGGAAAATTATAACAAATTTATAAATTTTCTATGTATAGAATTTAATTATTTGGTTGTTTTTAAGTTACGTAAATATGGTAACTTTAACATCTTCACTTAGTAATTTTTTCCTGTTATGAGTACATCCACCACATATGTATAGGTAAAGTGTTCAATGTTTCACAAAAGTTGTTTGCTATTGTTTGGGAAAATGAGTATTATAGTAATGAATTGATGAAAAATAGCCTGATGCAGGAAGACAGCTTTCTATTAAAGTTATTTGTTATTGAATGGCCTAGAACAGATATGAAACAGCCATTAAACTATGCAGAATTTCTGGCATAGCATATACTCAGGTAGAAATTTGCACACATGTCTACACAGTAGAACCAAAGGTGAGAGTATAGTATGGAATAGCAAAACTGTACTAGCTTAATCTAGGTCAGTGTTTTTCAAACTTCCGGAAGTCATAGAACCCTTTCATATTAATTCTGCTGTGGAAAACCTACCACTGGCTCCACAAGCTGTGTGAGCTGACATGGATCCAGGTGACTTGGCCCAGCAATGATGGTAGACAGTGTCCCAGCCTGCTCCACTATTACCCCAATCTCTCTGTAGCACCCTGATGACCCATTATGGAACCCCACAATTCTGCAGAACAGTTTGAAAACCACTGATCTAGAAAGTAAGCGTACTAGCACCTGCAAAGATATTACAGCATGGGCCTCAGGATGTGATAGCAACCAGAGCAATTCCCAGAGTAGATAAGTCCCAGACAAAGTATGTACACAGTAGAGGATATATAAAGCAGTATTTTTTATGTTAAGGCAATTATAAGAGTCTATAGTTATTCATTAGACTTTCTGCTTGTAAGTCATAAGCAACCAGTTTTAAGGCTTATTTGTATGCAAATGAATAAGCCCTATGTCTATGATTTATGTAGCGATATAGCAGTAGCAATGCGACTCCACAGCAGCCCCGGATCCAGAAGCTGTACGGGTCCAAGTGTCCCAAGGTGATGAGGGCCCTGAGTCACTGCCAGATCCAAAGAAAGACTATTCACCTATTTTAGTGGCATTTTCAACCACAAGGTAGAAATCATCACCCTGTGGTCTCCATCTCTCAGATCCTTGTCACCTATCAACTGCACAGAGGGGCGCAAAGTTGAAGGAAGTGGGAGACAGGCTGAGCAGAACAAGGGACAAGGACCAAGCAAAGATGGCATCAGATTCAACCTGCTGAAGAAGTGGGACCCATGCTGTCACTGCTCTTCAACTGGTACAAGGAGTTCTGCCACATGCCCAGCTCCTGGAGAAAAGCCATGACTATCTTCATCCACAAGAAAGGTAAGCCTGACAACCCAAGCAACTGGAGGCCCATTGCTCTTTGCTCCATCATCTACAAGCTGCATCACAGCCAGGATCTTGGACTGAGCAGTGAAGGGGAGGGCCATGAAGCCTAACACAGAAAGGCTTCCTGTCCATCAAGGGCTGTTATGATCACAATTTAACTGCAGATGGCCCTGGACAACACCCAGAGAGTGAGATGTCAGTGCATGGTGGTATGGCTGGCATCTCTCCAATGTCTTTGGTTCCATGGCCCTCATGCACAGCTTCAACATCCTCTGAGAGTTTGGGATGCCAAACCAAGCCACCCAATTTGTGCAGAAGCAGTACAATGGCTGCATTGGGTTGCTGGAGAGCAAAACCCAGGACATTCCATCCAGACTGAAGTGAAGCAAGGCTGCCCACTTGGCCTGATCACCTTCAACCGGGCCAAAGAGCCCCTCCTCTGAGTGGCTACAGAGGGCCCAAGAGGGTTCAACCTCTACAGATGTAAGCTGAACATCTTGGCCTATGCAGATGACCTAATCCTCCTTGCCAGGAAGCCCAACCAAATCCAGAGGGTGCTGGACATCAGCTCTGAGGTAGCTTGATGGATAGAGCTCCACTTCAACACCTCCAAATGTGCCACCCTGAATATGACTACAGGAAAAGAAACACAATCCTGGTCACTGCTGTCAAGATCTAGGGCAAGTCCAGGAGGCACCTGAAGGAGAGCGAGAGCTACTGCCACCTGGGCACAACCACCAGCCACCAGATAAGACAGACACCAGAAGAGAGCACCTGTGGAATCATGCAGGATGCCCACAAGCTTGATTCCTCCCTGCTGGCTCCCTGACAGAAGGTCAGTGTCCTAAACACTGTCATCTCACTCTCATCCTCTTATCCCCCACGTCATTCGTCCTCACAGGCTCAGCAGTTCCAAAGACAACCCTCAAGAAAGAAGATGGTGAATTCAAGTGGCTCCTAAAGAAGTGGATGAACCTGCTGCTATGGGCCAGCCACGATAGCCTATACATCTCTTACTGGCAGGGGGGTGTCGGTGCCCCTCACATGGGAGACCTATGCGACATTGGGGTAATCACCCACACCTTCTGTCACCTGATCTGCCCTAACGACCTGGTGAGAAGCATCACTGCTGGTGCCCTGAAAAAGACTACCAAGAAGAGGATCACCAGGAGCCAACAAGGACCTGGCCACATTCTTAAGTAGGTTATTGGAAAGCAACTTTGGGTGAGGTGGCAGGGACTTTGCCTCACTATGAAGCTAAGCTTGCAATGCGATGCAGTGGCACGGAAAGCACACTGGGTCCTGCCCGACTTGGGGTGCAATAGGTGTTGTGGGTCTCACTGCTCCCTGCCCCAACCACATCACTGTTGCCCTCCCATGTCAGGAACCTTTCCAGGCATGTTCTGAAGGATGCTATGTGGGCCACGTACTTGGGTGACCTGAAGGCAAAAACCTGATCAAAGCAAAGTCTTCAAGGTCACCTTGAAGTGGGACACAAGCAACCGCTTCATGCCTCACAGAAACTTGACATGCTTCGCAAATCTGCATGTCATCCATCACGCCCATCAACTGCCTTGCGCTCGATGGCATCATCAGTTACAGCCACTGAGACTAGAGGTGCAGATATGAGAATAAGACCCTGTGTCCCACATCCTGTGCAGCTGCAAGCCCCTGTGTCTGTCAGGGAGATAGCTGTGAACCACGCCATCCCAGACTGCAACATCCAGCTGCACCTGGACATCCTTGTAACAGACAAGGACAAGAAAAGAGTTCTGAATGGTGTGACCATCCCCTTTGAGAACCAGTGGCAGGTTTTCACTGAAGCCTAGGAACAAAAGCTGTCAAAATACAGGCCAGTGGCTGACACCATGAGGGAGAAGAGTTATGATATGATGGTACAGGTGCTGATAGCCGGGTCACTTGGAGCATGGGATCCAAGCAACAGGAGTGTCCTGTGAGCCTGCAGAGTGCCCTGCTGCTACTGGAAACTGATGAAGCACCTCATGGTATCCAATACCACCCCATGTTCAAGGGACATCTAATCAAGCACATCATGGACCCTTGCCAGCATGAAGACAGCTGGCCAAGACCACCCCAAGGGCATGGACTGAACCCTTTCTACAAAGACTGTTAATGCCTTCAAATATTCCCCACCCCAGCATAGTAAAGCCATTGTTTAAGCAAGTGTTTCCACCTTACTGATGTGGTTACTATGTACAGGGACTTACCTTTCTCTCACAGCATGACAAGGGAATGTTTTAACCCCTTTACCCTGAACTAACATAGGCTCCATGACTAACTGCAAGATGTAGATTGTCAACATATACCACTTATGTACCTATGAAGCGACCATGCATGGGGTCCTATATCCTTTCAACTCTACAAAGCCATGTGAATAACCATAATTTTTAACCTTTTCTAATAAAGTTTTAAATATGTTCTTAAGTACTGAACCCATTTTTTTAAATGGTTACTGCCTTGCAGAACTGTTGCAATAATTATGTATTTGGGTCCACTGCAGTTGATTTTACCATACAGTGCCCAAGAGATTTTTTATCTAACCGATAAATTCTAACCAGTCCCATGAACATAATAAGCTATGTGGAGCTTTTTAAATGTGGTGAGACATGCTCACACTTCACCCAATCCAGTCTCCCAAACAGCAATGCTGCTGATACCTTTCTACTGAAAAGTGGGTGTCATGCATTTTTAAGAACATACATAAACTAAATTCCCGCAAAACACACCAGGCCTGAGACTCTGTAAGAAAGTTCTCTTAATTTCATTTTTTCTAATTCCAATAATTTTTTTTAAATAACCCAGTGTAAAAAATTAATTTTATAATTTTAGCAGAATTAAATAAAGACCTCCTACCAGTTCTATATCATGAAGTTTGGATTTCAACTGTAAATTCTCCTTCTCTAATTCATGCAGTTTATCACCACGAGCTCTTGCCATTGCTAACTGTTCTTCCAGCATGGCCTTTGTTTCAATTAATATGATGTTGTCCTCCCTCAATTCCTAAAAAATAAAAAAATAACAAAAAAGAAAAATGGCACATGAATGTAACTGTCTAGTTTTATAAAGTCATAGTTTAAATATCAGGTACCTTTAATGCACCTCAACTTGAAATAACTAATCCACAGGACATCTATAACAAGGATATTCTAATACTGGATGTTTGACTATGAACAGCATTTTAAAAAGCAATTTACTCTGAGATTTCAATATTCCATATGTAGATCCCACACATATAACTCTTTATACTTTAAAATCACAAGTCTTGCATAACAGTATGCATTTCAAGCCAGATTAATATGAAGTATTGTGCACTTATGCACTTAACTGCAAATTTATGCTATTATATTGTACTTGTACAGTAACATACAATTTTGGCTACTGAAGCATACACTCTTCTTTAAAAGCAATTGCAAAATACAGACAACTTGGTCTATTTCTGCTTTTAGAAAATTCTGTACACTTGTTTTAATATGGGCCAACTAAATGCAACTACTTGATGAATATCAAAATTATTATTTTTTTAATTCAGTAAAAACTAAGCAATTACACATAATAGGTTCAGATTTTACTTCATACACACTTCAGAAGGAGGGACCAATTTTGTTAACCATTTTTCAATGGTTAAAAAGAGTTGCAGGGAACCAAACAGGACTAGGGACTGGCAACTCTTCAGTTCTAATTCCAGTTGAGGCAACATTTCACCCTGTGGCCTTGGGCTTAGTTATCACTTAACCTTCCTGCCAGTGTTTCCCCAACTTTAAAATGGGAGGCAAGATTAACTCTTTCAAGAACACCTAAGTAATGCAATATATGTTTGTGAAGCACCGGCTAAGCATCAATGTAAAAAAGACCTAAAAGGCATACATCCTTATTGAAAGAACAAAAAAGGCCCTCAGGAAAGCACCAGCATTTGAGAGATCAAATGGGGATTATTAGGACTCTTCACTAGAAAACTGAGGGTAGAATGGGAATGGGCAAGACAACACTTAATGTGTCCCTCCAAGGAGATTTTACTAGCTTGTTTTTCCCCTCCTCAGCACAGAAAAATGGAACACATTTAAGACTTGACAAATGTATTCCTGGACAATAGCCTTCAAAATGTAAAGCCTCTTGAGATCAGAGAGAGAGACTGCTCTCTCAGACCACAAATATTCAGCCAGATGGATTACTGAAAGGTCAGCGGGCATCAGTCAATCACACTGGTTTCTTGGAGAACAGCTGAGAGCCTGCTTTTGGGAGGATGGAATCAGCAGCCTCCAGTCTCAGAGCATCTGACAGTAAGACACACCCTGGTCTGCCCAAGCCCTCCCTCATTTCAAAATATTCTGTAAAACAGCGGTGAAAGGTCGGACTTACCTTGCCTGCCCTTTCCTGCTCCAACATGCACACAAAGCCAATTACATGTCTCACCCTGAATCATTACCAAGTTGGTTTATGAGGTGTGTTGAACTAAGGCAAAAGTTTAAAGGCTTTCTTTTTCATTTGTTGCTGCCATTTTCCTAAAGCCAGGAGAAGCCAGCAACTGACCAGTTAATATTTCCAAGTACCTTTCTGCATTTATTCTGACTTCCTTGTCATGATGAGCTACTCTTCCATGCCAATCCAAGAAATAGAGTCTGCTGAGGAGTGGGGATGTGCTGCAATTTCTTAGAAATACACTTTGGGTTAGGAGAGTGCAGAGGGAGGAAACAAAATTGGTCTTTAGAGGAGGATATTTTCTGGCTGTTGTTGCTACTGCTTACAACCAGGGCTTTTAGCACCTGTCGCACACAGTGATTTCTTCAGTGCTTTCAGGCCACATCTTGCCACCACAGACTAGGGGAGCAGGACAAGGCAGTTGCACCACTTCAGCTTTATTTGTTTTAGAACATCTTCCACTAGTTGTATAAGGTCCATGTATTATTAGTTTTATAAGGAGGGGAAGGGTGACCTTGTGATCGCTGTGGGGCACGGCCCTCTTCCTAGAAACTTTTGAGCACATATTAAACAATTCCTTCTGTGTTGCTGCAGTGACGGCATTAGCAGTTCCTTTCTCTTCCTTGCTTTTACCTGTGGAATATTATTGGGCAGGGGTTGGCAACCTTCTGCTAGCACAGGTCATAGCCTATATGACTGATCTCCCTGCCAGCCACAAGTCCCTGCCCCCTGAAGTGTCCAGCTGCCTGCACTCACCTTTGCTGCAGATACTCAGCCTCTCTGAAGCAAGGGAAGCAGAGGAGCAGGCTCCAGACCACAGGGAAGTGCTGTAGTGGGTATGGGCAGCACAGCGCAACTCCATGCCACCGATCTACCATGCAAAATCAGACCTTCTGAGGTCAGGTCCAGCCCATGGTCCGTAGGTTGCTAACCCTTGTTACAGGGTGGTTTTTTGGTGGCTTGGGTGCTGTGTCTTATAGTGCTAGGTGAGGATCTGAAGTGTTTTTTTGGTGGTGGTTGGGAGGGGGGGGGCGAGGGGGAGGTTCCTTGGGAAAAAGACTGCCCGCGACTACAGGGGACTAGAACTGAGAGCTTAACTGGTCCTTTCCAATCCTACCTTCCTACAATGCAGGCTGAACCAGAATTAAGAAGCCTGAATTTAGTTTTCAGCTCTTCTACATGTTACCTTAGAGAAGTTGCTTGATTTCTCTGTGCCTCAGTTTCCCATCTGTAAAATGGGGATCTCAGTTTTGCCCTATCTCCTTGTTGTGCTGTGAGAGCAAATGTCTTAAGATCTGGGAGGTGCTCAGACACATTAGCAATGACTGAAATAAGAAAAGATGCGACTTAACAAAAGAAAATGCAAACCTCTAAGTAAGACCTGAAATATGTTGGGCTATAGCTTGTTTTGACCTCTCTACTTTGGCAGGATATATTGAAATTTCTGGTACCAAACAGATTAACACATCAGGTGTATCCAACAAAAAGTAATGTGTTGTGAGGGGTCACAAGTTCCAAAAATATTTGTACTGAAACAATGGTACAATCAGAGTTTATTTTATTAGACTGTCCCACTGAGTCTGGACCATAGCCCTGAGAAGCAAGATGGTGTTTGACCTCATAAACATGGCCTCAGAACAATCTTTCAAATTGCTAAGCAGGCAGGAACTGATTATTTCAGCATCTCATGCAGAGTCAAACTGGATGCCAAGTAAGTTATGCACATATCCAGCCTGTTAGCAAACCACTCATCATTGTGAGCCACAACATGTGTGAACTTGGAGGCACTTATACCCAAGAGGAAAGAGCTTATTAGCTCCAAATACTTCTAATGAAACATTAAATTAAAAATATTGTGCAAAAGCCTGTGAAAGCTGAAGTTACACTGGTACACCCGTTATCTAGGTATAATTTTATTGTGGAAAAGTAACAAGTAATTAGAGCTTTATAAAGTTAGGTCTCAGAGCATGGAAGGTAAAAGTATTCCAAGACCAGCCTATAGTAGGTAACATTGTCACAGATCTCTTTAAGCCAAGAGAAGTGACACAAGAATGCACTTGGCTACAAATAATTTTTGTATTAGGCAAGCAGCATTGGTGGGTATGCTTGCTGCTAAACTGAAGAGGCTTATTTTTTAATATAATACAAAACAAAAAGCCTATAGCAAGATTTAAAAAAACAAAATGGCCCAGAGTAGTGATCTGCAGTCTTTTGAACTATACAAGGCAGGTTTACTTGCAAGTGATTCACAAACAGATTGATTATTTTTCCTTTAAATCTATTTTTATAAGAAGTCCAACTATTTCTGACCCAACCATCATAAAGTCC
>NW_005842799.1:440112-442855 GCF_000455745.1 Alligator sinensis
CTGCTGAATTAAATCCACTTGTTTGCTCAGCAGACTTACTGACACTGCCTTGATCTTGCAAACCCTTTTAAGTGGGGTTAACTTTTAAAAGCAGGCATAGTCTTCTTACACACTTTACAGGAGACTCTGGGGATATTTTGCATGATCAGGGCCATCGGAATTTACTACTGAAATAATTTAAATACTGAAATAGTACCTGGGTTATTTAAACCTGAACTGGAAAAGTCTGTACACAGGCATGCTCACTAAGCAAGAACCAAGCTCATATCTTTGCTGCTATGGAAGCTGCTCCTGCTGAGCTGCCACAAAGCTAACAAATGCACTGGATAACTGAACTTTGCATCCATCAAACTGTATGAAAATGCAAAAGAAATGCCCTTTCTTCCCCCTTTTCATGTCCACAGGAATTTCTTTCCATTACCATGTGGGGAAACTTGATTGCAGTTAGGGGAGTGGAAAAAAAAAAAAAGGCAAGTAAGACTCCCTGGTCTCTAAAAAGAACCTGATCTCCTGAAGCAGCACTAGGCTCAGTGGAGTGGAATGTGCCAGTGAAGTTTTATGTTGGAGGGAACCACCTCCTTGGAAGAAACTCTGCATTAAGCCTGATCTTCTACGTTCATAGCAATGACCTCATTAAGTCACCACAGCAGGCAGGACTATTTGCCTTTTGCTTTCCCAGAACTCTTAATAAAACTGAAATAGTGTTTGAAAATATATTTTGTCATGAAAGATGTGACAAGAATTTTTTTGCCTAGACAGGTTAATATAGGTTGTAGTCATGTTGGTCTAAGGACATAGGCAAACAAGGTTCTTTGGGCAAAACCAGTATCTTTTATTAGACCAACTCAAATAGTTGGAAAAATTCCTCTTTGCAAGCTCTCGGGTACAAATATCCTTTGTCAGGCTGAGGAAGCGTCTGCAGTTGGTCTGTGCTCTTCCTGGATGGACTAGTAAAGAAGCCAGAGGCCAGTATGCACGTGTGAAAGCCAGTCAGTGAAAACGTAAACTGAAATAGTCAATTGACTGAGGTAGAAACTGTCAGGGAAGCTGGGCCAGCTTTTTAATATCTTCCAATAATCCAGGAGGCTAGATTCAAATCTCTTTTACTGTCCCAGTGCCTGAATAGACTATTCTGAGGAAACTGAAATCCAGCTATTTTTTTGGAGAGGAGAGGAATTTGAACTGGCACAGCTCTGAAATGGGTTCCATCCATTACACTTCACTTGAAAGTAAAGTGGTTTGAGACAGATTGGAAATGGAAGAGAAACAGAGAGATTCCTTTGGCTGAAGGACATGTAAAGTCAGAGTCTGGCTCAGGTGTAACAAAGGGGCCAGAATAGCCTTGACAAATTCCCTGAATGCAGGACCAGCGCAGGGCCAACAGAGATGGTCATATGCTTTCCCTGTACAAAGGGGTGGGCTAGGGTGGATCAAGGAGGAGACGGGCATAGCTGGAATGTAAAATACTCCTGCTATTCTAGACTGAGGAGCAGTCCCTAGGCAGCTGCATAAGCCTGTCATATGTTAGAGCAGCCCAGCAAAAGCCACACTGATCTTCAAACAATTAGAGTTGGAAAGGTGTCAAAGGGAGGTAAAGGAGATCTCTGCCCCTCATGTTAGCACATCTCTAAGCCTCTTTAGAAACACAGCACAAAAATCTCACTTTTAATGTGCAGCCTCTCCAGCCAAGAGATACCAGATGGAGAAAGAAGTGGAGAGATGTGTATGGGCAGGAAAAATACAAATGAAATGAAAGGAGGCTCTGCAACCTTTATGAGAAAGGTATTAAGCATAGCATGTTTGGGCTGGAACAATGACTTGGAGGATACTATCTGATCAAGTAGGGATCTGGGTTTTCCATTTCCCACGGAAAGACGGAGAAAACCACGGATTACCTTTTTTTATTAGAGAAAACGTGGATTTCCCTTTTTAGCAAAGAAATCCACAGATTCTCGGCTTTTGCAAAGAGCTCTTGCAGGCTGGCACACGCCCCCAGCCTGCAAGAGCCAATTGCAGAAAGGACGGGAAACCCCCAGCCCTGCCCAGAGGGGGAAGGGAGGGTCCTGAGCCTCTGAGTCAGCCAAGGCCGGGCTCAGGCTCAGACTCGCCCTTCGCCCCTGGATCCTGGAGGTAAGTTGGGCTTGGGGTTGTGGGGTAGGGCTGGGGAAGATGGTTGGGGGCTGAGGGAGTGGAGGGTGCTGCCAGCTCCAGGCAGCACACCGCAGCCAGAAGCAGGGCCAGGGAGTGAGGGTAGGGGTGCCCCTCTGCAGGGGACTTTGCGGGCAAGCGATGCGGGGCGCAGTGTGGTGGTGCCCGCCCTGTGTGGGCTGCGCACATGCCACTGGGCTGCCTGCCCAGGGGAGGGGAAGGAGGCGACTTGCATGCAGCCAGCTGCACAGCTCTGTGGTCAGCTCTGCAGCAGCGGCGAGAGATGGTGACTGTGGGGGCTCACATGCAGCGGCCGCTGCTGCTTACCTGTAGGGCTGTGTCAGCAGTGACAGCTGCTGCCTACAAAGCCTCCCCATGCTGCCACGGAGCAGTGCCCCGGAGCTGTACAGCTGGCCGCTGGGTGGCAGCAGCACTGTGATGATAGTCAGGCGGCACGCAGACATGCCTGTAGAACCATGCAGCCTGATGCACGGCAGCAGTCACGCAGCACGGGATGGTGGTGGGGATGGCTGCATGCCGCCCGGCCGCCACCACAGTGCTGCTGCTGCCCGGCCGGACAGCTCCGGGGCGCAGC